>NC_090725.1:189780142-189790142 GCF_036898095.1 Palaemon carinicauda
TGCTTCCTAAGGTTTTATGTTAATCACCATAATTGCGACATTCCATCAACTCCACGTGTCCCTCTTTACCAGAATAGTTTTAAATAAAAAAAGAATTTCCACTAGAATCTTCTATTTTTAGACCCATTAGTTCACTAACATCTTGCTATATATTTACTTCCCTGCAAAAGTAAGAAGAAAAGGAGAAGAAAAATTCTCTTTTCTGATAACACAGGTATTGAATCTTTTGGTGATATAAAGACAATGAAAACTTCTGTAAAAATTCAAGTTTGTTTAGTCCAAGAATTGTTTGCATTAGGGGAAATATTCATATTAATTAAATAATCCAGAAATGGAAAGGTATTACAACCACCTTTTGAGACGAAATGTATCCTATTGGGTTTGTAAATACAGCTTATAGAGGAAATATGATTATTTAAAAAATGTGGAACACGTGAAATAGGAAGGGCAGTTCTTTAGTAAGGCTTTACTGAAAAGGATTAAAGGATAAGAACAATAATCATAGGGTTTCACCTGTATTGAATATTTTCGATAAAACATGCCCAAGAAATGTTTGCCCCAACATCATTATATTCTCTTGTAATGGTACTATAAGTATGTATGAATGCAGGTTTGGGTAAGAGTGCTGGCATGATCATGTCTATCTCAATCTCGGGCAATATGCATGCCAAAACACGATTATGACAATGGCAATTCCACAGCATCAAGGCCAGTTTCTTACAGTCGGGTAGAAAAATTTTTAAGATTTTCGAATTCAACCTAGATCAATAGTTTTTACGGAGATAATGTCTTGGTATTCAAATTAAAGAAAAAAAAATTCTCTAAATACGTTAGGACAGGTTTTACAATTTGATTCTGCTTTCATCTTTCTTCGTGAACAATTCATTCGTTGAACTTTATTAACACCGGTGAAAACCAGTTATGAATGAAAGTAATTGCTTAAACCCATTAGTTGCAATCTAATCTCTTTCCATCCGACGGAATTTAATTATTGATCAACTTCAGCATAAATATTCTTTGTGTAAACGTTTATGTTCATATCTGATTTAAATATATATATATATATGTATATATATATATATATATATATATATATATATATATATATATATATATATATATATATATATAGATATATATATATATATATATATATAGATATATATATATATATATATATATATATATATATATATATATATATATATATATATATATATATATATATATATATATATATATATATATATATATATATATATATATATATATATATATATATATATTAATATCTCTATCCATTTGAATATTAGATTTTCACATTATTGTGCATTGCCTATCTCGTTCATTAACACCCCCCTCCCCCCAAAAAAAATCCTCTTATAGAAATTTTCGTTTAGGTATATTTTTGGTTTTATACCGGTTCGACGAAGTCCGTTTTGGTGAAGTCGTTTTGAGTGATACTCTTTAAAGGAAGTATTTGAGCGATGAGCAGTTTAAGCGATGAGTAGTATAGATGCTACTAAAAGTGATAATATAATTTTGCTATTTAACGGTAAACTAGAATTTAGCATTTTAAAATCAATAGACTACAATTTTTCATATTATTATTATTATTATTATTATTATTATTATTATTATTATTATTATTATTATTTGCTAAGTTACATCTTTAGTTGGAAAAGCAACATGCTATAAGCCCAAAGCCTCCAGCAGCGAAAATAGCCTGGCGAGAAAAGGAAACAAGGAAAAATTGAATATTTCAAGAACAGTAACAACATTGAAATATAAGTATAAACTATAAAAACTCAAAACACGAGGACAAGAAATAAGATAGAGTAGTGTGCCTGAGTGTACCCTCAGGCAAGAGAACTCTAACCCATGACAGTGTAAGACCATGGTACAGAGGCTATGGCACTACCCAAAACTAGAGAACAATGGTTTGATTGTGGAGTGTCCTTCCCCTAGAAGAGCTGCTTACCATAGCTAAAGAGTCTCTTCTACATGTGAATCATCGCTTGTTTTTTTTTTTTTTTTTTTTTTTTTCCCATATACATTCACCCATCATTGAAATCATTTTATCAAATCGAGGGTGAGACAAAGTAGGTTATATTCGATTCATATATAGTAAGGACAAGTCAACTCTAAGCACTATCATATGACAATATGAGTCAATATGAGGCAAAATGACTGCAGAAATGATAATAATCATACGGAAAAGATGAGCATTCGCATAGTTTTGATTCAGTGAAAGTTCACGTGGAAAAGGATAAAGATGAATTAGTAATCACTGCCGAAAAGTCACGATGCAACCTGCGAGACTCGGTAGTTGGGGTTTCAGATGAAGTTTCATCAAGAATCATACCACCTCACTTTAGCAAAGATTTTTTCTTATTTTGACAGTGGAGTTAGGAATACTGTAGTAATCGTATCATTATTTTGGTACTATTCTTTATGTGGTTAAGGATTGTATTTCTTTTAATAACCTTTGTCAAACTCTTGATATACCTTTTTATGTATATATTTGCCCTTGAACAGTTTTATAAAGTTGAATTTATATCTATTTTATTAAAGACAGTGGTTAATGTTTATATTTATTTTAATAACCTTTGTCAAACTCTTGATACTAATGTTTGTTTCAAACACTTCAAAATCCCTGTTGGCGGAGTCACTTAGTGGTGGTAAGTCGCCGAATGTAACATTCTCTCTTAATGCATCACTTTAAATGAACTTCGCTCAATTGGCTTCGCTGAAAAATACTTTGCTGAAAGTGACTTCGCTCAAACGACTTGACAACGATTTTTTTTTTTTTTTTTTTTTTTTTTTTTTTTTTTTTTTTTTTAGCAAAATAAGGAAGATTTTGAAATAAAAAGACAATCTTATTAAATATCAAGCATGTGGATTCTATTTACTTTGTCCTAACTGTGCACAGGGCTAAATCATATTTTGATTATAACTCTTATATTAAGATAAGAAATTATTTCTAAACTCGGCTATCCACTAACCTTTTCTCCAGTAGACATTTAAATGGAGAGCCAGAAAGCTAAGTACATTATTTCATAGCTTGTTTCTAATCATAAAATGGAAGACAAAAATAAAAAAAATCTTTGCAATAAACAACTGCAAGACATTGCGTGTATTGGGGTTTATTTTGATGGATGGGGTAGAATAATGGACAATCATCTCCCATTTAATAATCCTCGGAGTCATCTTTCATGATGGATATCTCGGTCGTTGAATTATGAATACTATAATGTCAGTACGTATTTCCACCTTTGTGGAGTACATTAGTTTCCTTTATAGTAGTGCGGTGGCGCTGTCGAGTGATAGGGAGAAAATCTTTAGACCTCGGGGAAGGGAAAAACAGTGCAAGTAAGTTGAGGAGGATAATAGACTCCTTGTGAAAATAGATTTTTGATATATTAGAGAACAACATACTAGACACTAATCCTTAAGCCTGACGAACGTTTGTCAAGTTATTTTGATATTGTTATTATTGTTATTATCCTCCTCAGTGTTATTGTAAGGACACCGATCCCTTCGTCGTCCAGAAAATCGACAAACTACTTATTTATTTAAATTCTCTCTTCGCCACACTGTGGTGTCCTATGTATATATATTCCGTTCTACCAGAGCTACATTTTGATATATGTATCGTTTCATGACATGTTTTTGTTAACCCATAATTCATATATTTGTAAGTGTAAGAAAACACATATATTTTGGCGGGCACTTCAATCTGACTTGGCGCCAATGTAATCCTACGTTTCCGTCCGCACCTTGTTATGTATTTCCGTGCGCATTCAAATAAAGTATCAGTTGATCTTGGTGACGCTTGTCTCACTGTCCTTACAACTGGTGACCCCGGAGTTGAAAGTAGCATCAGCGGTTTTGGCTTTTCCATTAACGGACTTATTACGGCCGTGCTACCTTCTACATACTCCGTTACCTTAGGCAAGAACCTGCCTTTGGTTCTCCCACACTTCGGTGAACGTAAGGCAGTAGGATGAGCTTAACCGACATATCAACCTCTCACCTCTTCCCCGACTCGTCGTCTGGCCACGATGCAGGAAGCAACACGCCCATCGCACCTAACGGCCTCGCCTCCACGCCCAAAGTCAAACTGCCGCCCTTTTCTCAACACAACACCGCTTCCTGGTTCCTGAGAGCGGACGTACTCTTCCGCGTCGCTAGACTCAGCGACTCCTGCGCCAAGGCTGACATCATTCTCACCTCCATTCCTGAAGAAGTATTCGACAAGATTTCCCCATGGCTCGACGCCCAGGCCGGCCAAGTTTCATACGACGACCTGAGAACGAAACTCATCGGTATCTACTCCCTCTCCGTCTCAGCAAGGGCACAGAAAGTACTGGACCTCGCCGGCAAGCCCATGGGTGACACCTCTCCTGTCGAGGCGTGGGACGAGCTAACCGGCCTGCTCATGCTCCCCGAAACAGACAGCAACGGCCGACGACGTGAGATTAGCTTATCTCGCGAGATCTTTCTTCGACGCCTACCACAGGACGTATGGGCCCAATTGACAGACGCCGACACGCTCCCGATGAACGAACTCCTGTCGAAGGCTCAGAAGCTCCACGAGGCCTCCAAAGCATCTCGCCTCGGAGCATCATCGTCAACACCGCCTCCGTTCTCCTCCTTCAGCAGCTGCTCTTCCATAGACTCCTCGGCAATGGCCCTCGAGGACGACGAGATCAACATTGTATCAAGAAAGAAACCACCGCAACCGACGCGACCAAACCCTAGGCCTAACCCAGCATGGTGCTTCTACCACCAACAGTTCGGCAGTGACGCCAAGAAATGTAGAGCACCATACAGTTTCCCTAGAAGATGACGCCAGAAGCATCCACCTGCCACCATCGCGGCCGCAGTTAACCATAACAAGATTGGTTTCTGTATCCTTGATACCATTTCCAACCATAGACTCATGGTGGACACCGGCGCAATGCAGTCAACGTTCCCTCCTTCGAAGTCCGACCTAGACCGTGGTCCCGACAAAAACGCTCCCTCACTCATCACCGCCAACGGATCTCCCATACGGTGCTATGGAATCAAGACCCTCAAGATATCTATCATGGGCCGTTCGTATTCTTGGCCCTTCGCTATCGCCGACGTCAATCGCCCCCTCCTCGGTGTGGATTTCCTCGCCCACCATGGACTCCTCGTCGATGTCGCTAACAGACATCTCATCGACATGGGAACCTGCCAGTCTCGTGCCCTAGAACACGGCCCTGCAACAATGTCCGTATCCGCCGTAACAACGCACCCCTACGCCGACCTCCTACGAGAGTTTCCCGAGGTTTTCAAGCCCGAGCTCCGACACTCGCCAGGTTCCCCGTCCAAGCATGGCATCTACCACCACATCACAATGACAGGACCTCCCACTCACGCCAAATTCCGCCGCCTCCCGCCTCAGATACTGAAGGATGCCAAACGCGCCTTCGAGGACATGAAACGCATGGGTATCTGTAAGAAAGCATCGAGCCCCTGTGCATCACCCCTGCACATGGTTAAAAAGCCGGACGGGTCCTGGAGACCTTGCGGCGACTACAGGCGCCTCAACCTCATCACAACGCCCGATCACTACCCACTGCCCAACATGCAGGACCTAACGAACGCGTTGCACGGCGCAAAGATTTTTACCAAGATGGACCTTCTCAAGTCTTACTTCCAGGTCCCCCTATTCCCGGAAGATATCCCGAAAACTGCCATTGTAACGCCGTTCGGATCCTACACCTTCGCATACTCAACCTTCGGTCTACGCAACGCCGGGGCAACCTTCCAACGACTAATGGATAGCATTCTGGGTGACCTACCTTTCTGCGTCTGCTACGTCGACGACATCCTGATATTCTCGAAAACCAAGGAGGAACACCGGGGACACGTCCGCACCGTCCTAAAGCGCCTACAGGAGAACGGCCTAGTCGTACGCTTCGACAAATGTACGTTCGGTGCGGAGGGAGTGGATTTCCTTGGTCACCGTGTATCCTCGCGCGGGGTAAAACCCATGACAACCAAAGTCGACGCCATCAGGAAGTTCCCAATACCTACGACCATTCGCCAACTTCAGGAGTTCTTGGGAATGGTCAATTACTACAGCCGCTTCATCCCCAACATCGCACAAACCCTGTCACCCCTCGACGACGTCTTGAAAGGAAAAGCAAAAAAACTCGAGTGGGGCTTGCCTCAGCAACAGGCATTCGCTCGGACAAAGGATGCCCTTGCGAATGCCACCACCCTGGCTCATTTCGACGACGACGCGCCCCTGCGACTAACGACCGACGCCAGCAACGTCGCCTGCGGGGCTGTGCTTGAGCAACTCGTCGATGGTTCTCCTCGACCGCTGGTATTCTTCAGCAAGAAATTGAAACCCGCCGAAACAAGATACAGCACCTTCGATAGGGAACTCCTCGCCGTCTACCTCGCCGTCCGCCACTTCAGGCACATCTTGGAGGGTACCCCCTTCACGATTGCAACGGATCATCAACCCCTCGTCCACGCCTTCACGAAATCAATGGACGCATGGTCATCCCGACAACAACGTCATCTCGCATCAATCTCCGAATTCGGGTGCACCATACGTTACGTCCCAGGAAAGAAAAACCCAGTCGCGGACGCCCTTTCAAGGATTGAATATGATGCGATCCACCTGGGAATCGACAACGCCAATCTCGCAACCGAACAACGCACCGAACGAGAAGCACAGGTTCACCTGACGGAGCCATCCGCGCTCAAGATAAGTGCGGTTCCCCTCGGACCAGCAGGGGTAACTATTCTTTGCGACACCAGCACGGGCCGCCCTCGTCCCTGGGTACCAGCCTCCTGCAGAAGGAAAATATTCGATATCATCCATGGACTTTTGCACCCCTCAGGACACACCACCGCTCGCCTTCTGTCTGAAAAGTTTGTCTGGCCTGGGATAAAAAAGGACGCCCGGGAATGGGCGAGGTCATGCATCAACTGCCAGTCAAGCAAGGTCAGCCATCACACCAAATCGGGGGTGGGCGATTTTCCCCAGCCAAAAAGACGTTTCGGACATATACAAATCGACGTCGTGGGACCATTGCCCCTTCTAGATCCGCTCGCTACCTACTTACAATCATCGATCGCTCCACGAGGTGGTTGGAGGCATCGCCGATGACCGAAGCTACGACTCAAGCATGTGCCGAAGCCCTCCTGTCAAGCTGGGTGAGCAGGTTTGGCGTTCCTGACGACATCACGACTGACAGAGGCCCCGCTTTCCTCTCAGAAATATGGCTGGCTTTGGCGAACCTGATGGGGACGACGCTCCACAGCACCACGGCATACAACCCCGCGGCAAACGGCATGGTCGAACGAACGCACCGCGCCCTCAAGGCGTCCCTGATGGCGAGCTGCACCGACGGGGACTGGAAATCACGACTTCCTTGGGTACTCCTCGACTTCGCACCACCCCTCGCGCAGACGGCGAACCTTCGCCCGCCGAAAAAGTTTACGGGGAAGCGCTCGCAGTTCCTGGCGAATTCTTTCCCTCATCAACCGACGACACGCAGCTGGATCACCTAAGGGACATCGCCAGGAAGTTCAGGCCGTGTCTCAAAACTTACCAGAACAGAACCAAGCACTTCAAGCCTAAAAGCCTGGATGACTGCAAGTACGTTTTCGTCCGTGTCGACGCTCATCGACAACCACTGACTAGACCTTATCGAGGTCCCTACCGGGTTATTAAAAAGACAACGAAAGCCTTCCTTCTCGACGTCCATGGCCAAGAGGACTGGGTCTCTATAGACCGCGTGAAACCAGCGTTTCTCGAAGGAAGCGACACCGCCTCCGCTGGACCTGGCAGACCCAGAGTTCCGCCACAAAACAAGCTGCCCAACGAAGGAAAAATCATCAAACGACGTCAAGAGGAAGAGATCCTTACACCGACCGCCAGCGCGCCCCTCCGTTCAAAAACAAGAGGAACCCTCCGACGCCCGAAGAGATACGAAGATTGATCATCAGCCCTCTATGCCGCCCGATGTCTTGGGGGGGGAGTACTTGTAAGGACACCGATCCCTTCGTCGTCCAGAAAATCGACAAACTACTTATTTATTTAAATTCTCTCTTCGCCACACTGTGGTGTCCTATGTATATATATTCTGCTCTACCAGAGCTACATTTTGATATATGTATCGTTTCATGACATGTTTTTGTTAAACCATAATTCATATATTTGTAAGTGTAAGAAAACACATATATTTTGGCGGGCACTTCAATCTGACTTGGCGCCAATGTAATCCTACGTTTCCGTCCGCACCTTGTTATGTATTTCCGTGCGCATTCAAATAAAGTATCAGTTGATCTTGGTGACGCTTGTCTCACTGTCCTTACATTATCACCATTATCCTTGTATTTATCATTATTACTGTTATCATTTATGACGAGTTTATAGTTCTGTGGAACAAATCAGGATATGAATTACCTGGCAATCTTCTCTGAAATTCACGAACTTTTGTTATAAAAAGCAGAAGTAACAGTAACTTAAAATCTATAGTAACATGTGACAAGAATTGCTACTGAGTAAATTGGTGTAGTTTAAAAGCATTCATAGAAAGCTATCATAAGTTAATACTTTCTGTCCATTGCTATAATTAAATACAAATGAAAACTCATTAACAGAGGTATTCATTGAGGTTCTATTTAACATAAAAATATTAACACAATCGGAAATTAGATCTTTGGAAAATTATTTGAAAAATAGTAGGTCTACTGGTGGACGTATTTCCGGCCTTTTTACATAAAATGTGTAACAGAAAAAAACACAGATCAAAATGAAGAGCTCTTTAGGAAATTATGCAATAGAGTACCAGAAGATTTTATTGATAATGAACCACACGAGATTTTTTTCTATATTTTTTCATCTGCTGACCATATCTGTGTTTTATTAATGAGAGATTTTGATTAATGATTTTCGTAGGTCTACAGATATCAAGAATTGTAGAAGTTGATTTCGTCACGCGTGCATGTCTACCAAGAAAATTATGCTGCTTGATTTTTCACTATGTAAGCCTACTCTACTAAAGGACCAGGTGGACATCCTTATTATGCCTTAGCTCTGAAGCTTTTTTTTTTTTTTTCTCACACTCTACTTCCGTGACAACGTTAAAGTAATACCCAAGAAAACTGACAAATATCGACTGCTACATATACAGGGCATCTGAAGGCTGTTGAAAAGGGTGTCATATTAATCTGGATCTTTTTCTGATCCAAGTCAAAGCGCTAGTGGTTTGGTCCGACAGTTAGTTATGAAATAGATAAACTCTTACCTCTTCCTAAGTGGGAAACATTTGGGATTAATATTCGTTAATTGAAGGTTGCGCTTAGCCATGGAAAGTAAAGATGAAAGGGGCGCTTGAAAGAAACACTTGAACAAAAACTGATAATTTTAAAACGTCTCGCACTGCTGCTAAAAACAGCATTACTATTTATCTCTGCGATTTAAAAAAAAAAAAAAAAAAAAAAAAAAAAAGAATTCTTGCGTTCCATTCAGCATAATAAATGACTTATTAAAAAAAGAAAGATATCTGTTGTTTACTTTTTCCGCTCTTCTTTCGTGAGCTTCCTTTGCGCTTTCACTACGATCAAAGCTCCTTACAAAGAAAAATGAAACTACCAGATATTAAAAAAAATTACGCCTCCCTCTTCCTGATTGTGAACTTCCATTGCGTCATTTTTTTTTCTCTACTCAGGAGAATATATACCAGATTTTTAACTTGTCAAGTTTTATTGCGAAGAAGGTGATCACATACTTGAATTATCTCTTGATTTTTCTCTAAAACCACCCACTTTACAGGAAGGCGGTATGAACGTGTGTGTGCATTTGACTGTAGAATATCTATCTATCTATCTATCTATATATATATATATATATATATATATATATATATATATATATATATATATATATATATATATATATATATACATATATATATATATATATATATATATATATATGTCT
>NC_090725.1:189795142-189805142 GCF_036898095.1 Palaemon carinicauda
AGCCTACAATATATTTTCATGACAACTGGCGTAAATGTGGTGCCTTTGTAATTATTGCAGTCAGGCAGGTCTCCTTTTTTTTGTTGCCATTTCAACCAACATTCCTAGCTCCCATTCAGCAGGTTTGGTCTCTTCACGCCACATTCAACAAAATAATGTTGTAAGTATTCTGTAAGTAAGTTCATTTTCTGTTACATATATATATATATATATATATATATATATATATATATATATATATATATATATATATATATATATATATATATATATATATACATACATGTATATATACATACATATATATATATATATATATATATATATATATATATATATATATATATATATATATATATATATATATATATATACATGACATATGTATATATATATATATATATATATATATATATATATATATATATATATATATATAAATATATATATATATATATATATATATATATATATATATATATATATATATATATATACATAAATATGCATAATAAAACCTTGAAATTTAGTAGAAAGGCGATGGAAAGTAGATACTTTAGCATTTGGACAATTTATTTGCTAAGCTTTTGGGAATAACAATTCCCATCATCGGAGCTAAAAAATTAACAAAATACATAAATCAATAGACATATTACGTTAAATCAATGAAATTCAGTTAAACAAGCAATAAATATAAGAAATATATCGAAATACATAAAAAATTAAGTGCATGAAATATACTAAAAAATAAGATATTAATCCAGATTTGATATATCTGGTATAATTTCTTATTTCTTATTGTATTTCATTCACTTATAACATACGTGATAGGTACCACGTGATCACCTACTACCACCGTTAGCGGTATGGACATCTTGAAAAAGATTGCAATTCTAAGGATGATGATAAAGTCTGCAGGAAATGTTCAGGAAAACATTCCACCAAAGAGTGTAATTCACAAGTGTCAAAGTGTATAAACTGCTCAAAGTTAAACAAACTAAGTGATCACATAGTAAATTCTAGAGAATGCAAAGCTTATGACTTAAAATTGAAAAGACTAGCAGAAAATGCTGATCATGGTTACTTAGGAGGTCATAAACTGTGGCTATGTAAATATACAATCTGTAGGTAATAAGACTATTCAAATTCGAGAATTGATAAACGAGAAATATTTAGATAAACTAACATTATCTAAAACATGGCTAAATAACTTGGACAAGACAAAGATCACTGAAATGACGCCACCCACACATGCATTCTTTCACATACAGTACAGAGAGAATGTAGGTCTGGTGGGGGTGTTGGACTCTTTATTCATAAAAGTTACTCAAATCTCAAAACGTTGAAAAGAATTAGTGTAACAAGCTTTAAATATATGGAAATAAAATTTACGCCAAAAAAATAGAAGAATATCCTTTGTAGCAATCTATAAACCTCCTAGAACAAACACTGGTATCTATTTTGAAGAATTCGGTGCTCTCATTGAGATGATTATCATGGAGAAAAACGAATTAGTTATCTATGGAGACTTCAATTTTTGGAGGAATGGTGCATCAAATCCTGACTCTTTGGCATTTAGTGAGTTACTAGAATCATATCGACCAGTGAATAATGTCAACTGCACAACTACTTTAACTGGGCATACATTGGACGTATTTTAAGTGATAGCATGAATACCATTGTATCTGATATAAAAGTCGAAGAGAAATGTACTATCTCCCCAGTGCACAAACTTATTGCATTTAGTCTACCTCAACAGAAACATGCATTAGTAAAGAAAATAAAATTTAGACATAAATCCTATTTTTCTCCTACCGTATTTATGGAAGAAGTTACAAAGAAAATAAATGATGCTATCAACATTCCTTGTGATCATGATGACCAACGCCTGTTGGGAGGTAAGTGTGTTAACTGTCTTACGACCACTTTTAATGAAGTGAGTAAAAGTGAATATGATACCATGTGCCCACTGATGGAGAAGACTCTAACTGTAAAGACCAATCTCCTTGGTTTAATGGAGAGACATTGGTGAAAAAGAGGGAAAAAAGACGTAAAGAGAGTAAGTGGATAGGTTAAAAACTGAAAATACTTGGGTAGAATACAAAACTGCTACGTGTCAATATAACTGCCTACTTAAAAGGAAAAAAAAGTGAATACTATAAGAGAAAGACCCTCGAAGCAGCAACAGGCGTAAATAAGTTATATCGTCTATTGAATGGTATAATGGGAAATGTAAAAGAAAAGAAGCTACCTGATGGATACAGTGACCAGGAACTAGCAAATGATTTTCGTGTATTCTTTAAAAACAAAATTGAAAATATAACCAGGTCATTTGTAAATACTCAACATTAGATCAATGATACACCAGGCCCACAGACAAAATTAATACGATTCAACAACATAACACAAGATGACATCACCAGGATCATCAAGAGACCAAAGAAAACAAACTGCACGATCGATCCTATGCCAATATCTGAAGTAATTAGAGAGAGAAACTTTTCTAGTCTAGCCGAAATAATTATGAGAATAGCAAATTGATGAATGTAAGTTTCCCAAATCTGAGAAAATGGCTATAGTCACACCAGTTCTGAAAAATGCAATGGACTACGAGGAATTAAGCTCATATAGACCTATCTCGTATCAATCCTTTGTTTCAAAAGTGCTTGAATATGCAATTCTTGAACAACTGGTCAGTCACTTAGAAGTAATAGAAGCTTTGCCTGACAACCAATCTGCTTACAGAAAACTATACTCTACGGAGACAGCCATCTGCTCTATTGTAAATGATATGCTAGAAATGATGGATGAAAATATATAAGGGATTTTAATATTGCTCGATCTCAGTGCTGCTTTTGATACAGTTGTGCATGAAATGCCACCAAATGATCTACAGTTCTTCGGCATTGAAGAGCAAGCTTTCGAATACCTAAAAGACTACTGAGTTGGTAGAAATTACTGTATACAAATTGGAAACTCTTATTCACCATATGAACCCTTAAACAGAGGGGTACCCCAGGAGAATGTACTTGGCCCAATCTTATTCTGCATCTATACTATTGGTCTATCGAAAATACCACAAAGACACGGTGTGAAGTTCAAACTATTTGTGGATGACACACAATTTTACTTCTCTATAAATGATATAGATGACACTACTGGAACTCTAAACCGAATCCTTGATAGTGTTGGAGAATGGATGGCATTTAAACAACTAAAATTAGATGACAATAAAACTAAATTCATGGTTGTGGGTAAACAGCGTGAGAAACTTGGGCTATATTCAAATGAACATGAATAATGACTCAGTGCTGATATCTAGTGAAGTCTGAGCTCTAGGTGTATTTCTTGACTGCAACCTGCCTCTCAATGCCCAAATGAATAATGTAATAAAAACTGCTGGTTATCATCTAAGTACCAGGACGAAATTTCTGTAAAGAAATTACCAGGACGAAAATTCTGTAAAGAAACTTGGGTGCTACTATAGCGTGATTCCTACCCTCATTTTCTGTTCCTACCTCAATATGGGGATTAAAATCTAGGGTGATTCCTACCTAGCACACAACCAAATAATGTAATTTTCCCCTTCCAAGGTGTTATTACAAGAGTAACACCTCAATTAAGCGTTACCAAACCAACTTAACAAGCAAACAGTGTAAAGAAAACGACCATTTTACCTAATCTAACCTAACCTACCCTAACCTAAAATGCGTTTTATGGATTCTCCAGCATGTTTTATAGAATAGAATACATTAAAATAGGGTCAAGAAGTATGTTTTATCTATCCTCCTTTGGTAGGAATCACCTCATACCCGAAAAATAGGGCAGGAATCCCACTATTGTAGAATCCTGATGGTATTAATCTCACTATAGTAGCACCGAAACTTGTGATAAACTGTGTTATTACCAGGACTGACTACTGCAAATCTCTCCATTACAATTTACCTAAAGTGCAACTTAAGAAATTACAAAACATAATAAACAGAGGAGCAAGACTGATTAAAGGTACCCCACCTAAAGAAAGGATCACCCCTATACCAATTGATTAACACTGGCTGCCGATTAAAGCGATAATTGAATTTAAAATATGTACAATAAACCACCAAGTTATCAGAACCGGTCATCCAAAATACTTGAGAGAATTGCTACATTTTGCGCAGCCAACAAATTGTGTCGACAAGAGAATAGTTACAGATGGCTTCAAACTATTTGAACCTAGATATATGTCTACTGTGGGCTCCAGAGCCTTTAAATATGCGGTCCAGACACCATATAATAAACTCCTGCGAGACATCCAAACGATTGAAGACATTAAGGCTTTCAAAACGATACTGAAGAGTTTCTTATTTCAACAGTCATACAGCAGTGACGATTTAACAGTAAATGAACAATACGCGTTATGAAACGTTAAATACTCTGAACGAACAAGGTAAAACGACAGTGGAAGTCCTGTAGAGTGGAGTTCCCGCTGCAGTATGGTACCGGAAAAGCAGCCGTCAAAGTAAGTAAGTAAGAAGTGGGAGAGATTAACTACAATTCCACCATTCAAGAATTGCTCTCCAAAAATTACAGATATTACTAAGAGATAGTCAGCTCATGAGAGTTTCTGGAAATGAAGCCTATAGTCATGCACTAAATATAATTGTAGAGATTACTGCTTTATGTATTTTAACGGGATGCTGTTATTGTATAATGCATTTTCACCCTGTAATATTCAACTATAAGGTAAAATGCTTTCAAAAACTTTAAAAATAGCTCCAGAATAGTTTGAAATGCTTTAGCTTTCGGGTGGCTTACAGCGCCCTCGAACCACCAACTGCTTTGGTATGTTTTTCGATCTCCCCTTTTTGAACTTGCTAGATTCGATCTTATTTCAGTTTTCAAGCACTCATTGAAAATTTAATCTCAATACTTGGTGCGTTGTCTAAAAATATTATTTTAGCTATGAGTTTACTTGACTTGCATATGATGATTATTGATGAAAATGTATTGTTATTTAACGTAATCATAAAGGATGAAAGGAATAAAAAAGAAAAAAAGAAAAGGATATATGGGCGTCCATTTCTAGGTCGATTCTTGAGGTTCGTCTCCGTTCACATTTCTGAATGTTTCATTTGATTTCTTGGCATAATGTCCAAAACAGCAAAGATCTCACCAGAGACTATATTTTATCCAATAGTTTCAGTTATTACTAAAAACCTAAAAGATGTATCTCAATATTTCTCTTGTCATTTACTTTTTATTTGTCTTTTTATTTTTCATTTCAGCATTTTCCCGTTCATTTCACTCTATGTTTATTCCTTATAACCTTCCTTTTTCTATTTTGTCCTTTTTTCGTTTCTTATTCCTAATCATCTTTATCCCCCTTTCTGCAGTATTTCCAGTTATGTTCTATTTGTATTGATTTGATTTAATGTCATCTTTTTAATGGCCAATTTACTGCATAGAACATTATACACAAATAGTGATCAGTTATTTACCAATAAAATTGAGTTTCACGCCATTAAAGAGATAATTTTCATATAACTTTCTTAATTGTTAACGATAACACCTAGATTTCTGTAAAAGACTCTAGAAATAGATCTTAACATGAGAACCGAAAATATGTTCAAGTTCGGTTTTCGAAACTTAAATTTCTAGCAAAACACCAGTCGGGAAGGTCATTAACATTAAAAAGCCTACTGCGGTATAGGTTTTTTTTTTTTTTTTTTTTTTTTTTTTGGCATGATGGAAATGTTTATCTTCCGAAACGAAAATTTTTATAGAGAAGAGTTTAACATTTTACATTACCATGTCATGTTACCTTTAAAGAGATTTTGTTTTGAAAAAGTGAGGATTTTGTCGTGAACAAATAAGAAAGTTATCAGATTATAAGTAATTTTATATAAATTACTAATTTTACAACTTGAAATAACATAATGTATTCAAAGGAAAACTATGTAAGCATATGAAATAATAAGAAAAATTAGATAACTAAAGCTTAAACTTTTATTTCGTGTATATATATATATATATATATATATATATATATATATATATATATATATATATATATATTTATATACATATATATACATATATATATATATATATATATATATATATATATATATATATATATATATATATATATATATATATATATATATATATAAATATATATATATATATATATATATATATATATATATATATATATATATATATTTATATATATATATATATATATATATATATATATATATATATAAATAGAGAGAGAGAGAGAGAGAGAGAGAGAGAGAGAGAGAGAGAGAGAGAGACATGACTCCTTCCTTATGGTTTATCCCATGTGACGTGCCAAAAGTGGGTTGTGACTCAAAAACGAGATGAAAGAAACTGAGGTCCCGGTAACAAGGTCACAAAATATAGACATGCTATTTCTTGTCAAACCGGCACCCGGTTCTGCTAACAGTTAACAATGGAGTGTGCAGACATGTTAAATAAGTTACTGTCAATGCGACAGGAGAGCGAAGATACAAAGGATAATATATACAAAAAAGAGAAATGTTGTTACTATGTATGCTTGTGTGACACACGGGTGGTACATGGGTCCCCACCTAAAAATGACATACTCTACATGTTAAATAGGGCGTCCTGATATAGAAAGGCGAACTGTAGGTTGGTCACCTGGCAGGAGATAAGCAGGTTTTAGACGATCAATGGAGACCCAGTCTTCTTTGCCACGAATGTTTAGTAGGAATGCTTTCGGATTGCGTCAGATCACAAGGAAAGGGCCCGTGTAAGGGACCGTTAGCGGTGGTTTGCTAGTGTCGTTGCGTAGGAAGACTCGCATTGCAGAGTGCAAGTTTGTCGGTATGTGATGCTTCGCTGGGGGCTTGTAAGTCTGGCGGCATGGAGTAAATTTTCCCACGACGTGACGTATGCGCTGCAGATCGTCGGAGGAGGTTGCAGAAGGAAAAAAATCGGCAGGGATGACCAACGGGTCACCATGCACCATTTCAGCTGCCAAGATGTACAGGGCATCTTTAGGAGTGGTCCTTAGTCCCAGGAGGACCCAGGGAAGCTGAATAAACCAGTTGGAGTCCTTGCAGCGGGACATCAAAGCCGCTTTGAGGGTGCGATAAAAACGTTCAACCATTCCTTTGGCAGCCGGGTTGTAGGCAGTTGTCTTATGTAGTTTGATGCCCAGGAGATTTGCTAATGATGTCCATAATGGAGAGGTGAAAATGATACCCCTGTCAGAAGTATGTTTGAAATCGAAGCTATCATATAGAAAAAAGAAATCAGGAGATGGAAAGCCCCTGGTTACGATGGAATAACTGCTGAGATGATACTGGCTGTAAATGAAGTGACTCCCAGAATACTTACAAATATCAATTGTAGAATGTTCCATGAAGAGATAAAACCTGATAAAGGGGAGTTAAGAGTGTTGATGGAAATTGCCAAAAAAAAGGAGACCTGACTGATTGCAATAACTACAGAGGCATCACACTTACCTCAGCTGTCATGAAGATATATAGTATGCTTATTCTTAACAACCATTTAACGACCAAATATCCTAAGAGGGATCTTTAAAACAACTACTTTGTGGTATTCGCGGTGAACAAGTTTATGCCTTGTATGAAAATAACTCTTTGGCAACTCATAGCTACACTACTCTGCTCTTTGAATTAGCCAATCACAAACCACCTGCCCCTCTCATTGACTGTAGGGTGTTCGAATGACACCTCAGTCATGCTCTGGTTGGAAAAGCGTCAAGACCTGTAGCAGCTACCTCCAAGGATTCACCCCGCCAACCTTCGTAATCATGGTAAGTACATAGTGACTGTGAGATAGTGAAGCCTAGTGATATGCCTTCCTTTTGATTTGGAATTGAAGTGCTTTAGAGTCACTAAACTCGCCCAAGACAACAAATTATTTCTCTATTTTTTTTTTCAATGCACATGAGTAAAAAGGTCTTGTATTTACCAATATAATAACATACTGAAAAGATTTTTTAAAGTTTCCCATAAAACCTAGGGTGGACTTTAAAGGGTAGAGAAACTAGAGAGAGAGATTGATGAAAAGCTGAGAGATGAACTAGCAGGATTTAGAAAATGTAGTTGTACTGACCAAATTATTATTATGGGACATGTTGTACAGCAATGTGCAGAAGATAGAAATATATTTTTGATGGCTTTTGATAGTATGCATCGACCAATGTTGTGGAGAGTCTTGCGTTATTATGGAATTCCTCTTACATAAGTAAATTTTAATAAGTATGTTCATGAGCATAGCAAATGCAAAGTTAATGTTAGTGAAGTCATATCAAATGAATTTCTAGTTAAAAGCGCAATACTCCAAGGAAATGTATTGTCACCTATGTTGTTCATCATCCTTATGGATGAGTAGAAGCGTTGAAGAAAGATTGAACTGGGTTGGTAATAGGAAATTTGCTGACCTAGAGTATGTTGATGATGCGGTCACTATTAGCAGAACACTACAGGGTTTGCCATTTGCAATATTTGCTTACCAGAATACCTGAAATATCACAGAAGATTTGGATCTAGATAAATAGACGAAAGACAGAAATGATAAGACCGGTAATGCAATGGAAGATGAAATGTCATTACAAGGAGAAATGATTAATGAGGTAGAATCATTTAAGTATTTAGGGACTTTGATCTCCAAAACAGGATCATTAGAATTGGAGTTTAGTGAAAGACTAAAAAAAGTAAATCGGTCAATGGCTAGGCTAAGTAAAATTCAGAAATCAAGTCGCCTGAAATTACCAATAAAAATCAGGGTATATATCAGTTTAGTGAGATCGTAGAATGACAATGAAGTAATCTCCAACAGATTTCGTATATTTGAGAACAAAACCCTTAGAAGGATAGCTGCATTCACCTCTCCTATCATTTATAACCTAACAGCTCTCTCACACACTTCATAAATATAATGGAATTACTATAACAAAATTTTAAATCATGTTGACTTATATTGGTAAGAAAATGTAACCAAAATTAAATCACATAGTTTAACTTACAACCCAGCATAGAATTAACACTACTCTATATAAAATGGTAAAGAACTTAGGTAATCTCTCTCTCTCTCTCTCTCTCTCTCTCTCTCTCTCTCTCTCTCTCTCTCTCTCTCTCTCTCTCTCTCTAATGTGTGTTAAGTATTATCATATGTTGAAAAGTGATACAAACAATTGAGTATCACATGAACTATATTTATAGTTTTCCTCACTATGAAGTAACAAATCGTCCTCGTTATCACTCTTGGCGTTGTTAATTACGGGATCTAAATATTTGTTAATGCTATCCATGGACTCATAGCCTACTCATCCTCGAAGGCTCTGAACCATCTCAGGATCACCTGAAGATTGGGGACCCCAACACTCGCTGAGGTCGCTTATCCTCAGGTGGAAAAAAAAATGGGGTCTTTTTTCTTCAGATGAGGAATTTAAATTTAAGAATGGGACTAACAAGCTAACTAGCCAGTTTATAAGTTAATTATTATTAGGGTAACGACATGAGTGATACTAACCAATAAAAGTGCCAACAAACTTATTTATAAGGTAGCAAATACATTTTTTTAAATTGACGGTATTTAAAAAAAAAAATTCTTATTTCTCTTTAATGGCTAAGAGACTAAACTGTCTTCTATACAAGATAATTATGTGTAGAAACTCCAATTTAAAGAGTATACTAAATCTAAAAGCATAGTTTCTATTTGTAAGGACCCATTCTTTGCTAAATCTAAACTTCCACTGCATAAGTGGATTCAGGATAATATTCTAAACATTTCAGAAAAAAATATGATTGATATTTACAGTTTTCTTTTTAGAGAAATCTGCTTGAAGTATTTTGAGGCAAACCCGGTTAGACTTGGTGGTATTGGCTTAATTGCGCAAATTGACGAGTCTTGCTTTGTACGCAAAAGCAAATATCACAGAGGACGTACACCAAATCAGGCAATAAAGTATTTGGAATGGTCGACGATAGCATTAAGT
>NC_090725.1:189812642-189822642 GCF_036898095.1 Palaemon carinicauda
ACTGGCCAGATAGTGCTATATTGGATCCCTCTCTCTGGTTACGGCTTATTCTGGCTTTGCTTATGCACACAACGAATAGTCTGTCCTATTCTTTCCACATTCCCCTATGTCCTCATACTATTGACAACACTAAGATTACCAAATAATTCTTCTCTCATGGGGTTATATACTACACTGTAATAGCTCAATAGTTACTTTCCACTTGGTAAGGGTAGAAGATACCAATATTCTCTAGTCTTGGGTAGTGCATAGGGTACCCTGACACTTGCACGACTTTTTGGAAGATCAAAAAAAAAAAAAAATTACCTTAGAATCACAGATGACCTGTCCACATTGACACGAACTGGCACGACGAGTTCACGCATAGTTTGCGCATAGATTGCACACTTCCCGCATCGTCACAACGAGTTCGCGAACAGTTCGCACATAGTTCACGACCCGGTGACGAAATTTTGTCGTGATCAAAATTTTGAACATATCAAAATTCTCGTCACCACATGCCACGATGTCACGGCGGGTTTACGAACACTTTACACCAGTTCACGACGAGTTCACGCCAGTTCACGACTCGAGTCGTGACAATGTGTGCCACAAATTCGTGCTTTAGCCTCTGTACCATGGCCTTTCCCTATCTCTTGCTTTAGGCCCTAGGGCATACTTTGGCACACTGTTCTTATTTCTCTTCCTTTTGTTTGTTTTAAAGTTTTTTTTATAGTTTATACATGAAAGATCTAATTTGATGTTTTTGTTTTTCTTAAAATATTTTATTTTGATTAAATTACTTCTCTTGTAGTTTATTCATTTCCTTGTTTCCTTTCCTGACTGGGCTATTTTTTCCCTGTTAGAGCCCGTGGGCTTGCAGCATATTGCTCTTCCAACTGGGATTTAAAGGTTAGCTTATAATAATAATAATAATAATAATAATAATAATAATAATAATAATATGAAACAAGTGTTCCCAATTCCTCCCGACGCTGGTAATGAAATGTTTGATCTGTCAGCCATCTCGGATGGATAGGGTTCTAAATTCTCTCCTTAAATTTGTTACGATAAGAAAAAAAGTCACAGAGTGGTATTTAAATTATTAGGATTGATTCGATCTATATTTGTTTCCATGCAAATTAATTTCCATAACAGACATTGCCTTTTCACAGATTTCCTCTTACAAACCCCATTTCGCTCCTCTGCATAGTAGGGAATATATGTATTTTTAAATTCTCCAAGGCAATATCTTTTTATCTATCTCTCGGTCGCCTTCCGAATGTTTTTCCCCTCTGGCAAAACTTTCAAGATACAAAGTTCACCATATTAAATTGTAGTCAAGGGAAGAGCTTCCGAAATGGCCAGCCTGGGCAGGGAGAAAAAGAAGACACTTCCTTTCAACCGGAATACGTTGCTTTCTACATTTTCTATTCTCTTTTCTGCAAAACTCCTTCGCTATTCCTCGTCCATTTACGGTAAGAATGAATCTAAAATTCCATTTAAAAGTCCTTTTTTTCTTCCTTTCTCGTCTTCATATTTTCATTCCCCGTTCCGCAATTCTTTCTTTTGGTCAAATTATTCATATACGGTATGGGGAGTATTAATGTATAAAAAACAAACTATCGAAGTCCATGGTTTACTTAAAGAACTTGGTTTAGATATCTAAATATGTATACAATATATACTTTATATATCTATATTATATATATATACATATATATATATATATATATATATATATATATATATATATATATATATATATATATATATATATATATATATATGTATATATACATATATATATATATATATATATATATATATATATATATATATATATATATATATATATATATATATATATATATATATATATTATATATATATATACATATATAATATATATATATATATATATATATATATATATATATATATATATGTATATATATATATATATATATGTATATATATATATATATATATATATATATATATATATATATATATATATATATATATATATATATATATAACACTGATGTAGTAAGAGAAAAATCTGATGGGTTTAGTTTAGGTACCAAAAATAAGTACTTCCAGGTACATGACGATATGGAGGCAGGTAAAAAGGAAATGAACAGTAATTTAACAAAACTTGTATTGTCATCAGCTCAAAAAATAGGTGGAAAAGTTCCTAAACGAGATCAAAGAAAACTGTCAGAAACCCAATAAAGAAAATATAGGAAATGAGGGGAAATCCAAGAGTAATTAAACAAAATTAGAAGGACTATCCAAAAAGAAATAAACAAACTAAAAACCCAAGATGTTCGTAATCACAATCAGACCAAAATTGAAGCAACGCTACTCAAAGGAAAAAGCATCAAATTGATGAAAATAAGACTTGAAACGTGACGACAAAAGATATTTGCTTTACATGATGAAAATGGAAATATTATCCACAATAGAGATGAAGTGATAAAAATTGCATAGAATTTCTATACAATGCTGTACAATAGTGATATAAGAAATAGATTCGTCATCATCATCATCTCCCCCTACGCCATTGACGCAAAGGACCTCGGAGTAGATTGACTGATAGAAATAGTGAAACACTTAAGTCGGTACCAAACGTATCAGTAGTAGTTAAAAAAAAAAAAAAAAAAAAAAAAAACCATTAAAAGGCATGTAAAGAGGCAAAGCAGCAGGAGAAAAATGTCTTCATAATTGATTTATTGATAGATGGAGGAGATATGCTGGTAGTAAATCTCGCAAAACTCTATACATAAAGCTTGAGAAAACTTTATCATTATATTAGTTCAAAAAAAAGGGAGACAAAAAACCTGAAAAATTACCGCCCGATAAGCTTAGTCTCCGTAATATATAAAATATTTATAAGCATCATATAACGCCGAATAGAAAGACAGCTAGACTTAAACTAACCAAGAGATCTGGGAAGCGTTAGAAATGGGTATTCAACAACTGACCATATCCATATTATTAAGCAGCTAATGGAAAAATCATCAGAAAATGGCATTTATAGACGCTGAGAAAGCTTTTGATTCTGTCAAAACCTCAGCATTAAAAAAAACGATAAAAAATAAGAAATAGAAGAATCATATGTAAGAACACTTGAATATATCTATACAGGGAGTACAGTAATTCTAAAACTACATAAAGAGTGTAAACAAATTCCGATCAAAAAAGGATTTAGACTGGGAGATCATATCTCGCCTAAATTATTAACAGCATGCTTAGAAGTTTTTAGGAACTTAGTTTGGGATGATATCGAAATTAATATTAATGGGGAATACCTTAGGATTCGCATAAAACAGGATTGTGTTTAGTGAATTATAGGAGGAATTACAAATGATTATAGAGGATTTTAACGGAGAAAGCAGAAATGTAGGAATGAAAATTTATATGAGTAAAACTAAGATAATGTTCAATGAAAATGCAGACAACAAATATGAATTATGGACGAACCTGTAAATTGTTAATGAATATACATACTTAGGACAGACAGTAAGTGTTTTCCCAGGATAAACGACGAAAATTAAAAAAAAAAAAAAAAAAAAAAGAAAAAAAAAAGATGAGTATTGGATACAGAGCATTTGGTAAACGAAATGGTTATCACGAAATGTAAAATGCCACTTTCTCTAAAAATAAAAATATCTCATAATATGGTCGTTACTAAAGCCTTAAAACATAAGCTACTTACAAGACAAAAGAGGTATGGAAAGAATAATGATGGGAATATAACTAAGAGCCAGAAAAAGAGTAACATGGATACGAAAACAAACTAGAATAGAGGATATTTTAACATGTAAAAAATTAAATGGACGTGGACAGGTCATATAATGAAAAGGACAAACAATAGATGGAGATTAAGAATAACAGAATAGGTCCCTAGAGATTCCAAAGGAGAAGGAAGGAAGAGAAGACGATCGTGGGACACACGGGTGGTACATTTCAATAAAAAAAAAAAAAAAAAAAAAAAAAAAAAAAAAAAAAAAAAAAAAAACGTGTGCGGTGGCTCAACGTGTGTTAACGAGAGTTCAACATTGAATGGTAGCAGGAAAGACTGCATTTAAGCATTCATCATCATCATCATCTTTCCCTACGCGGCTACGGCTATTGACGCAAAGGGCCTCAGTTAGATTTCGCCAGTCGTCTCTATCTTGAGCTATTGAATCAATACTTCTCCATTCGTCATCTCCTATTGCAAGCTTCATAGTCCTCAGCCATGGAGGTCTGTGTCTTCCAACTCCTCTAGTGCCTTGTGGAGTCCAGTCGAACGTTTGGTGAACTAATCTCTCATGCCCAAATCATCTCCATCGGCCCCTCACCATGATCTCATCCACATATGGCACTCGGGTAATCTCTCTTATAGTTTCATTTCTAATCCTGTCCTGTCATTTAACTCCCAATATTCTTCTGAGTGTTTTGTTCTAAAAAAAAAAAATTTGGAGATTGTTTCTTTGTCATACCATGACTCATGTCCCTACAGTTACACCGATCTAAATAAACTGATATATAGCCTGATTTTTATGTATAATTTCAGGCGATTTGATTTCCATTCTTTTTTCAATATATATATATATATATATATATATATATATATATATATATATATATATACATATATATATATATATATATATATATATATATATATATATATATATATGTGTATATATATATATATATATATATATATATATATATATATATATATATATATATTTATATATATATATATATATATATATATATATATATATATATATATATATATACTGTATATATATATATATATATATATATATATATATATATATATATATATATATATATATATATATATATATATTTATATATATATATATATATGCATACTGAAGTACAGCGCCGTCCCAGTTTTTAGTTATAATGGAATTGTCAACGACGATAATTTTTAACGTATTCCTGCTAAACCGGTTGAGGTTTTGTGGTAAACAAAGAACGTATTTATAAAGCTCATGATAGTGAAATCTAATTAATGGAAAATCATGTTTACAACCATGCATATATGCAAGAAACTCCATTTTAACATGTTGGAAATTAATTTCCTTGATTATTAATAGAGGCCTAACCATGTAGCCAATTAAACACTCATATAACCTCGGTTTTCTTTTTCTTTACACCAACTTGTGTGTCATTATCGCGAAGAAAGTAAGTGACCTTATATTAAATAACAAAATTTTCGCAACAAATATCATCCAATCCACAGCCCAGTGAACCCATATCCCAGTCATTCCCTTTTTTTATTATTGAAGGTTGGTGGGAGCAGTTGATATTTTTTGCGGCGTGATTAATAACTCCTATAACATTAAGTATATTCATATGAATTCTTAATTATTTAGATATATACAAACTTTGCTTCTGGCAATTTTTATGTTCATACTTGCTATAGGCATTCCCTGGCTTTCACTTTTGTTCGTAAGTGACGATTTTTAGCTAAAAATTCAGTGAGGATCAGCAAGCTACTCCTGGAGTTTTAGATATATCCAAAGTATTTTCACAGTGTTAGAGGGTTCTTATATGAACTACTACCATACCAAATCTCGTATTGATAATTACCATAGAAAAGTCACAGTAACCATTTTCTTTATCCACGGGAGTTCGATTTTCAGCGGCGCCGTAAATTATTCGTAGATACTTCACAATTCTTAATGAAATTTTCAGAGATTAATGGGATGTAAATTTACTTTGTTCATGCCAACTTTCATGTTGATATCTGGTATAGAAAAGCCACAGTAAACATTTATTTCGGTATGGGTTGAATAGTTATTTCCGGCGGTGGAGTAAATTGTTCCAAGAATAATGCACATATCTAAATCAAAATTTCAGGGATTGATGGGAGACAGTTTCTCTGTTCCTACCAAATTCCATGGTAATAACTATAAGTTTTGTCGCTAACGAATCTCAACCAACCCATAGCTCAGTCATTCCTATTATTATTATCGCTGAGTGGGGGAGAAAGTAGCTGATATTTTCGACGACGGGGTAAATAACTCCTGCACCAATAAATATATCAAAAGAAAATTTTAAGGGATTATTTCGATATATAAGCTTTGTTTCTGCCAATTTTCATATTCATAACTGCTATAGGCATGCCCTGGCTGTCACTTTTGTTCGTAAGTGACGATTTTTAGCTAAAGAATCAGAGAGGAGCCGCATACTACTAGACTTTTACATATATACAAATTATTTTCACAGGGTTTTATAGCTGACATATGAACTAAATTCCTACTAAGTTTCGTATTGATACTTATAGAAAAGTCACAGTAGCCATTTATATGTATATGTATATATATATATATATATATATATATATATATATATATATATATATATATATATATATATATATATACATACATATATATATATATGTATATATATATATATATATATATATATATATATATATATATATATATATATATATATATATATATATATATATCCATGGGAGGCTGGTTTTCGGCGGCACCGTCAATTTCCTATAGAAAATTTTACATATTCAAATGAAATTTTCACGGATTAAGGGGATTGATATTTACTTTGTCCATAGCAATTTTTATGTGGATATCTGCCACAGAAAAGCCACAGAAAACGCTTATTTAGGTATGAGTTGATTGGTTATTTTCGGCTGTGGAGTAAATTGTTCTTAGAATAATTCACATATCCAACTGAAAATTTCCGTGTTTGATGGGAAATAGTTTCTCTGTTCCTACCAAATTCTAAGGTAATATCTACAATTAAAAAGACACTGCTATCATGTAGCCTTCTTAAATATGCTGTTAAATGTAGCAACATTACAGTGAACTGTGTGATAGTGAGCGACATCAACGAGGGACAATGCTAACCTCATGAACAATATGCGTTCCGATTTGCAGCTAGTTTATATTTCATTATTTAGATTCTAAAACTCTTTGTATATCATAAAAAGAAACACTATATGCAACACTATAAAGGTAGAAAGTCCATTTACGAATCACCTCAGGCTAATGCTTATAATCATTCATTCCTGCTGCCATTCACTGTTAAACTCTCATTAAAACACATAGAGCCAGAGCCAGCATACATGTTTCTAGGGGAAAATTCTTCTTTTATTTTAAAGAATAATCATGGAATGAACAAAGACCATTCAATGAGGAAATGCCTTCTATGACTTTACAGTTAATCACTGATACCTATTATCACATAAAGAGGATGTGAATAATTGAATAAAATATACTAATTGGTAACGCCACGAAAGTTTCTGTGTCAGAAATCACTGTTTGTCAGGAGTTTGTGACTACGGTTGATGCTGGGGCATCTGGGTCAAGCCCCCTCTTTGGTATGCACTGGCAGGTGGTGGAGTATTAAGGAAAATTCAGACTCTAAGGCTGAAGCAGAGTCTGAACGGCCGGGTCTTAGAAAAACAACATTTAAGACTACCGATCAAACCCAACTTCTTTGTTGAATCTATGTGCATTTGTGAGTGATATATCTAAGATACGGATATCTTACCTTTATGTTCTATTGATACTGGCCTGGTTTTATGCATCTTCACTGATATAACTCATAATGCGCTATGATATTGAATATTTGTTTCCACATTGCTCGAGGTATACATAGGTAATGTAGGTAATCCTGTTTTGAATGAAAATTTGAAGTAATTACTATGCTTTGAAATAATATCTATTATTATAATTGTTTCTTATGATTGTTATAAATATCATAGATTGGTTATTTGTGCATTACATATTAGCTTTATTTTGTTTGATGGAGCTGTCAATGTGGGAAAATAGTAAGTTTTTGAGATACGCATTGTAGTTGCCAGTTAGTGAATTTTAAGCAAAAACTTCTGAAATTTGATGCATGAATTTTGAGGCCGACTGTACGCTCCTTAACATCCTTCGACGTTGATCCTAATTATCCTTTCGCGATAAAAGAGTGTTAGTGGCTACTTAAAGATCAAACCTAACCTAGTCTGTGTCGAGCGAAATTAAGATCACTTGTGCTATTGATTATGATCATTACATGAAGGCCCAACTATACATAAGCAGATTGAATCCGTGCGGTTTCGGTTTCACCCATTGATTAGAAATGAGTCTAGGTCATTGAGACCCCTCATATGCTGTCCTTGCGGAAGAATCTCCGGACGGTAACTGTTTAACAGCCGCGTGAACTGTTAATCAGCGTGGTGACGTGCTGGTTAGATTTTAGAATACTTGAGAAAGTTTATAGAGTCCTTCAGACGTGAGATTTTCCCCACGCTTTAGTCGTGGTTCAGCTGTTGCATATGGTAGGCGTTCCTCTTCTGCTGCTATTTTATCCTGGTTAATAGGAATTGGTTTATTATTATTATTATTATAATTATTATTATTATTATTATACACTCTAAGAGCAGGTATACTATCAATATGATTAAATTTTACAGAACAACATGACACATATACCACCCTTTTCTTTATATACACCAAGACTAGTCTCATCTCTACGTCCTCCATCTCAAACAAATGAAGACAGTATGAGTATTTTGTGCACTGATGCAGACAAACCATACGGAAAACAATCTCTCGTGTGAAAAAAAAAAATGTATATTGGACAGCTTATCGAGCGAAAATATTTCTGTAAAGAATAGGAATTGGCTCGTGCGAAGTGAATCTAATCTAACATCAACACTCCTCTTTTCTGGTCAGTGCAAATAATTACTTTTGAAATTGTCCTTTTTTTCTTGGAAAGATAAATTCAAACAAAGAATATGTTCCAAGTTCTAACGTTACTCTCATTGTTATACAATTTGAAAGAAATCATATTGCAGAAGAATAAGAAATATAACAAAACGATTAAAATGCATCTACTATACTTTTCTGGCAAAAAAAATTGTGTTTTTCTTTAATAACTACCATACTAATTACTTGATCCGAATGGTACTTTAACACAGCACTTTACAGACCTACCCCTATTTTTTTTTTTTTATATACTTTAATGCATTGGTGAATCTAGTTAATTAAGGTACTTACTCCTGTCCTAATAAAACCCAAGCCAAGTGCATCGGTTAAGTAGGTGAAGCAATTCGAATACCTACACACCACTGTCCCTCTCTCTGTCTAGACCCTCATCCTATCCCTCCAATAATTTTATTTTTCTGCTTTAATAACTTTTGGTGAGCAAGACTCAAATTGAAACATATTACCAATCACCTGTTCAAACTATGCGTAACCCATATGTTATATATTTTTAACAGCCTATTTTAAATCAGATACCAATAGCTGCTGCTGTTTTGTTAGGTAGACATTATTGCTATTTCAGAATTATGAATCCCCTACATTCAAAACACATACAGTAGATCACGCCCAAAATCTCAAAAATGTCGCAAATAATCCTGTCTTGGAGTGGTAATTCATTTATCTTTAAATTAGCTTCCAAAGTTTTTGTGATATTTGTGAATCTAATTGTAATATCCTTCATTTTACCAATATATAATATTATTGGTTTTAAATTAACAAAGTAAATAATTATTACATAAATAAAGTAACACCCAAATGCGTGAGCAAGCAGTTGACACGCAGCAGAACATGTAGCCTACAACTTGCCATAACATAGGAGCAAGGAGATAATGTTATATTGTGAGTGTGGCAAGCCCCGCCGGAGCAGTGCCCAGTTTAACTAAGTGATTTATTAAATAACTAAAAGCCTAATAATTCTCACACACCCAGCTAATACGCTTAGCACAATATGTATAACTTGCCAGAACAGAGGAGCAAGGAGATAATATTAGATTGGGAGTGAAATCATCCACGGCGGACCAGTGACCAATTGAATTTAGTAATGGTGTTAATTTGAAGTAGCAAATTTAACTGTAAATAGGCATAATTAAGTAAGGGCCTGCTTTCTGTGCTACTAACACATACGGCAACTCTCTAGAAAATAAGAGGGAAAATCACGGTTTTATTTGTACGTAAGGTATGCTCAACAAAGG
>NC_090725.1:189827642-189852642 GCF_036898095.1 Palaemon carinicauda
ACTTTGCTTAGTGTCTAACATATTAGACCAATGGGTTGCTTTTTCCTTTGGACCGTGACTGACCGAACCATCTAGTTTGAATAAAGAAGAATCCATTACATCTACACCAAAGAGTGCATATTTTAGAGTAACACCTACTTATGTTCCTAGGTTATGCCATAAAGAGTTTACTATTTTATTTATTTTAGGAGTAACCATAAACCCTCTGAGTAACAGGTATAAGTTGAGTAATGTTATTCCAAGTCAAATCTAACATGTTACCCTTCCAAAGATCATAGGCCTCCTTATTCTCCAAATAACCACACCTGCAATCATTATTGATCCAAAATTAGTCTTTCACTTAGTATTTCAATACACAAGAAGAGATATGCCTATCAATTATGTTGAACAAATTCTCATTCAAGAGAAGAGGATTTTATACAATTGCGAGCAATTTAAATGCAATAGATCACTCAAAATGACAGTCGAGCCTGCTTAAGATTTTAGACATATATTACATGAGTATGACATATTAGGAACAGGCTGCTCAGTCTTAATTATTAACAAAACCAAGCATGATAAGATGCATCAACTAGAGAACCAATCTTAAGCCTCCCTGACACTTGCACGCATTTCTGGCACGCACTGGGAGGTTCCCGCACTGTTCACGACAAGTTCACGACACGTTCAAGAATAGTTCACGACAAGTTCACGCCACGTTCAGGACATGGCACAAATTGGCAGGACTAGTTCACGACAAGTTCACGACACGTTCACTAATCTTTCCGCATCTTTCCGCATCATTGAGCATCGTTCACGCATCGTTCACTCCAGTTCACGACTTGGCCACATCATATATAAAGACGGAGCTTCCTACGTGATTTTTATCAAAAGCGTATTCTTGTGCTAATCTTTGATTAATATCCCCTGTATTAATGTGTGGGTTATCTTTATAGATATTTGTAACAATTATACTTCTATTTAGTATATATTTTATTATGTAATTATTATTATAGGTAATTAACTGGTTTGAATAATTTTTAAGCTTTATAATTTACTGAAAAAATAATATTTTATGGCAGTTATATGCTGATCAGATATTTTGAGCCCACTTTACATTATCTTAGAATTTAATTGAAAGATGACTATTCCATTCATTAGTTTTGTTGTATCGTTTGTGAACTAATATCATTGAAACTGAGGCAGAAAAAATATCTCTAGAAATATTAGGTTGGTTAGGTGCTCTGTGAGCATTGAAGTCTCTCGTCAGGGTAAATTTCTTTAGTCGCCCTTATTTAAATGGCAGTTGTGAACTTTTCTTCAGTTTTGTAACTTTTCCTGTTTGTTTATATATATATATATATATATATATATATGTTTGTGTGTGTATACACATTCAATAAACCACAAGCAAAATGAAGAAAATATATATCTCTCTCTCAAGTATTACACCTGCTCATGAAGGGATTAAAGAACTTCTGTCCTCTTTTTGTGTTATAGAATCAATAATTCTCTCTCTCTCTCTCTCTCTCTCTCTCTCTCTCTCTCCCCTGAGGGATAAAAGAGTGCAGGGGGTAAAAGTTAGTGAAAAATCAAGTGCAAATTCCTTAGATTCGCGCCTAGGCCTATGTTAGTGTAAGTGTGAATAACAATTTTGCCGATAGACTTACTCAAAGGCTAAAGTTGTAGATTGTGTAGGAGAATAAAGGAAAAGTTTTTAATATATTATAAAAGAGCGGAATAGATGAATTTGAAATGTATTTATTTAATGGTGTATCTGTATAGCCCTACAGCTGTAGTAGGCCTACAGTGTCTATATCTCTGTATTTGAATTGTCTCTTTATGTTACCTATTATGTTTTGTGCTTTCTTTTCAGTTTTCATGCTCTGTTTGGTGAACTTCAAATCCTTGCTGAGAATAATACCAAGAGAGAGAGAGAGAGAGAGAGAGAGAGAGAGAGATTGAAGCTTATTCTCTCTCTCTCTCTCTCTCTCTCTGAGATATATATATATATATATATATATATATTGAAGCTTATTCTCTCTCTCTCTCTCTCTCTCTCTCTCTCTCTCTCTCTCAATTAAATAAGGAAAGGGGAGAGGTAAAAGAATATATTGTCATTATACAGATTTTTTCTTTGATGATTATGAGGAAGTAGAGATAAATCCATTGATTTAATTTCCACGCACTGGCACGTATCCTTCCGCATCGTCCCTCAGTAGGGATAAATCCATTGATTTAATTGCCACGCACTGGCACGTATCCTCCCGCATCGTCTCTCAGTAGGGATAAATCCATTGATTTAATTGCCATGCACTGGCACGCATCCTCCAGCATCGTCCCGCACTGTTCACTCTAGTTCACTCCAGTTTCCACATCGTTCACGACAAATTCACGCCAATTTTGTCGTGACAATGCGTGCCACAAATATTGAACATTTCAAAATTCTCGGCACAATGGCACGCATGCCACGCACCATTCACGTCAAGTTCCCGCCAGTTCCCGCATCATTCACGCCAGTTCACGACACAATGCGTGCCAGTGCGTGCCACAAATGCGTGCAAGTGTCAGGGGGGCTTTACTTGTTATAATGCCAGTGGAGTAAGTGTATATTAGGCCCAAACAGTTACAAGACCTGTGGGTAGCATCCCTTATGATTTGCTCACACGGGCGAAGTCCAAAGCTCTTAAGCCATGGAGATTAGGAGAAATCGAATTCATCCACTTCCTATGGTCTGCATTAAAATTACCAACAAGCACAAAGGAGGCCTTTTTAGCATCTTCTTGCATTTTAACCATAATGGTAAGAAGAAAATCGAAGATAGAATCATCTAAGTTAAGATTCGGATGTATCAAAAACAAATAAAATCTAATATGACGGTCGTAAACATTTATAACCTGAATATCATGACATCCACATTCATAGCAGGAATTATGAGAAACAGGAAACTCAAGTTCTAATATACACCGCCATTCTCCTTGCCCTAGGAATAGTATCCCGTTTGAAAATGGTAGGTTTCGTAAAACTTGGAATAAGAAGCTCACAAACTTTTCCGACCATAATAAAATAATTATACTGTCTGGAGGCAACTACAAGGTCTCGAATATTGTTATGCAGTACGCAAATATTGCAATAAATCAAACAACACTAGCAAAGTCTACAGCAAACTAGTCCCTGGTTTTTCTCAATATCTCCAGACAGAATAAGAATTAAAATCAGAAAACAATGTCACCATATTTGAAAACCAATTTAAAAATAATGATAACAAAAACAATATGTACACGATTATTTAAATTGACTCAAACTATATATAGACTAACGGGAAATGGTAGGATAGAGCTGGTCAACATGGTGGAGCCGACACACCATGCAAAACTATGTACTCTTCAGGATATTCACTTCTAATGGAGGGAGGTCAATAACGATAGTCTTGAGAGTTAATACCAAAAAGGAAAATAAAAAAATGAATAGGGAAAGGGCAATCTCGTAATAAACCACCAGACATGCATGGCCCTTTTATTGAGCCTGCACAAGACATCAATTAAAAGGGAGAAAAAAAGAAAGAAAAGACAGATAGAATCGTTGGCCTGTGAAGAATTATCTTCACTTTTCATTTTCATTTTGTATTCAAATTTTATTCAGCTCATGCATGGTGTATTTTATGTTTTCGAGTTTGTCGCCTGCTATTTTTGACAAGTAGACTCTGGTATTCATCAGCAGTCTGCATGAAATGATTCTTACAGGATTTCCTTAAGCAACACATTCTAAGATAATTTTTTTTTCTGATCTTAGTCGCAACTCATATATCAGAATTTATGTGTATTTCATTTACATATCTGAATATTCTTCAAGTTTGTTAGCTATAAAATTTTGTATCCACCTTGCACTGCCTTTACCAATTTCACTTCTATTAATTCAATCATTATGTATGCCAGACAGTTAGGTTTATTAGATACCTTCCCCCTGAGAGGCAAGAGTGACCCTTGTATTCTAAATAGACACCCTGCAATACTCCACCTTCTACAGACAAATCAAACCAGTATTATAATAATTCCAATAAGGCACCTCACGATCATGTAGCCGTGGAACTACAATTCATACTCTTCTGTTCGAGGAGAGGTGAACGGTCTCCTTTCTTCAACCTCGAACTTATACTTTAGGCCTCTGTGAACGCAGGTATTCAGGTCACCTTATCTGGATCCCACTATGCCCGTCCTCCGTGAATATCTTCCACAGCCCTTATTAAGAGTGCTTAAGAAGAGGAAGGAGCTATCTTGAAACAACAAACACCAAGCATTACCAAGGCTATCTTTATCCTGTTTTCACCAATTATCTAGGTTCTAGGAAAATCTAGAGGATGGGCCCAAGGAACTATTGTTGACCTTAACAAACACCTTTGTAACACACCCGGACATTGAGATCCCAAGTTAGATAATTGTTTAATTCTAGATCACTGTCTGTCGTAGAAGATTCAGAAGTGTGTGCGGTGTTTGCTGCATATTTATGTGTTGTGTTGTTTTCATTTTGTTTTATAACATTATGGATGATAAGCAGCATTCAATAGCTCTCCACCCGCATGTATGATTCAACTCTGTAATTAGGGAACAATCAAGTAGACCTTTGATTTAAGGTCCCTGTTGTAATTTATGGAATTAACCAACCCTTTCACTCGGACTTATCATTATTATTTGGCGAATAGCTTGTCTTTTATGATATTTTTTACTTACCCATAGTTTATTCGTTAAATTTTGCCTCGCTTATTATGATAACCGTATGACGATAAATGTAACTTTCATAATTTTGATTTAACCCAATTTTGACCTTTTACCCATTTATTGAGTTACATTTTTATTGAAAGTTTAAATATATCAGTACGCTCTTTGTTTATTTTAAAATCATTTTAGCGTTAATTTTTCCCCACAATCTGAGGTAGTTAAATTTACTACTTGGTCTAACTACACTATTCGGTTACTATATGATACTTTAATTATTAGCGAAACTGAAATTTCCTATAAGAAATAGACGATTGCTGGCTAGTTTAGTATTTTTCTCTATAGGTGGGGCAAGGGCATAGTAACTTACGCACCGGTCAATTAAAATTGGAAGTCTATCTCTCACTTACATTTGGGAGGCTGATAGTGAGTTATTGGGAATGTGTTGCTTACTGTACACTCGCGTTTGTAAGCTCTTCATTTTTGTATGACATAATCATTATCGTTTTTTTTTTTCTTCTTTCTTTTTTTTTTTTTGGGGGGGGGGTAACCAATTACGAGCTTCCAAATATGTATGCATAAGTTCCCAGATGTTATTCAACAACAGCTATTTTTTTCCACCCTTCACTTCAGTTTCAACCACGCTACCATCACAAAAAAACGTCTCCAAGAGGGAAGTACAGCCTATTTCAAAATTTAATGTAGCTTAATCTATGTCGGTTATTGCTTATGATGAAAATACTCTCAATTTAGTATATGGCTATTGTTGCTTATGTGAAAGTAAAACATATCCCCGAAATAGTGAGCCAAAGGGACTGGTGGGAACAGCATATCCATGTACCACTTGCCAGAACATTGGAGCAGTGAGATAATATTTATTTTCGAGCTAAGCGAGCAACGGTGGAGCAGAAAACCATTAGAAGGACATGATGTGAATCATAGTGTTGTGATGCTTTAATTTTGATCCTTTTACATGAACCATACGTTTTTCCAACTAGTTATAATGTGTTTATTTAGCATTTGTGACCATTATTATTGCTGCAAATCACTTGGTTTCTTTTGACATTTTCCTACCCCAAAAACCCCTGTTTTCCAGTTTTCCGGCTGGTGTCCCCCTTAATTGTCTTTGTATAAGGGGGCTAGAAACTTATGAATGGGTGGTTTCTCCCAATAATCATTGTCAGAAAGGCATAAAACATAAGATAGCGAATAGGAAAAACATATTGTTCATGTATTTTGCTAGAAATTAAAGTATTATTTTATCACCCGCTATTCAAAAGATGTAAGTTGAAGAAACAGAGTTGAGTTTGGTTAGTTAAAATATACATCAAGGTGAGCTTTTCCTGGAATTTTTTAAGTGAACAATCCTTATTCTAAATTTGAGCTACCTGGCAGATTTTAGAATTAATGTTAAAATATGCTGCTGCTCTATTCTCCGTTCTTTGCGGTATTGTCCATAATTCAATCAATTGGCCCAGGATTCTCGGTGGGGGTGTACTATTCGGGAGCCAGCGTAGTATATATATATATATATGTATATATATATATATATATATACATATATATATATATATATATATATGAATATATAAATATATATATATATATATATATATGTGTGTGTGTGTGTGTGTATATATATATATATATATATATGTATGTATGTGTGTGTGTGTCATTATTCATCTAGAGATAAAGACATGTGCTTGGCTTACGAACTACATCTCCTACATTTTCCCTGATGGCGTGTCAAATGATCGTGCTCTAATCCCAAAAAGAGGATTTTGGATGTTTGCCTCAGGGAGGTTTTCATGGGAAAAAAATCCCACGCATGTTAAATGAATTATTTCCCACAACACCATTTAAAAGACAAGAGGAAGAAAAAACATAGAACTGTCCTAGAGTGTACCATCAAGCATGAGAACTCTAACTCAAGACAGTAAGACCTTGTTACAGAGGCTATAACACTATACAAGACTGGAGCACAATGGTCTGATTTTGGAGTGTCACTCTCCCAGAGAACTGCTTACCATAGCTAAAGAGTCGTCTCTACCCTCGCCAAGTGGAAAGTAGCAACTGAACAATTTCAGTGCAGTAGTTAACCCCTTCAGTGAAGAAGAATTGTTTGGCTAGTTCAGGGTCGTCACGTGTATGAGAAAAGAGGAGAATGTGTAAAGAATATGCCAGACTATTCGGTGTATCCATAGGCAAAGAAACAATGAGCTGTAACCAGAAAGGGATCCAAAATAATACTATCTGGCCAATCACAGGCCCCAATGCCTCTCTCGTGGTAGTATTTCAAACTGTGGCTGAAGCCTTGACAAACCTACTACCTAATATGTATTAGCATCACCCACTGACCTGTTAGTCAATGAATGAGAACATATAAGGGTAAAGGACAGAATAAAAACTGATCCAACGAGCTTAATTTTACAGTAATGTTAACAGTTGAAAAAGTGAGAATATATTTTGATAAAGAACACCAAACCTCAATGGAAACCGTGGATACGATTTCAGAATAACGCTTGCGTTTCGTTGTATATATGCTTAACCATTATCTTTGGGAGACCAATGGAATGAGCAACTTGTTAGTGATGAAGCATAATACTCATTGTTTTTAATTCTACCACCCTATTCAGAATCCCTTCAATATTATCGTCAGAAGTAATGGATGGCCACTCTATGATATTTCTGCTTTGTGGCCATGAAATAGGACGATAAGTTACCGCTGTTTATGTCTACAATCTTGAAAGGAAATGCGAATTTTTATCTGAACAAGAACTCCTTTAACCCACCCGTATCTTCACACTTCTTAGATTTTAACTATTTTCATAAAAATTTCGAAAATACAAGTATACGAGAGAGAGAGAGAGAGAGAGAGAGAGAGAGAGAGAGAGAGAGAGAGAGCAATGATAATGGTAATGGTGAAGTTTGACATAAAAATATTCTCAAATGTAATAGCAAATCCAATAATTCGTAAGAAAGTGATGTTCAAATGTATTTGACAACAATAAAAATGTAGCAATGAATATTTGTGCTACCAATGAATGAATGGAAGCGGTTGAATCTCATAGCTATTTTTGTTTAACATTAAATGTGAGAGTAGGATGCGAGGAAATGGAAGTCACAAAAGAGTGTTAAAGTTAGATGGAATGGATTATAAAAAACTGTGAGAGAAAATTTCAGTTTTCTATTGTAGGTAAGGTTTGAATTTATGAAAGGATTTTTGGGCCAATTTTGTCTCATAGGAGGATGTTAAATACGAGTAAAATAGATTAACTGAAGCTGTTTATGCGAACTATTTGCCTAGCATATGAAGCTTAAAGAGTGTTTAATGTTGAGAAAATTAAAAGTACATAGAAATCGCTCTAAGGTTAGCACTGGTAAAAATGAGGATGATAGTGTTACAAAATTTTTTGGTCTTGTGTATAAATTGGAGCTCTCGAAAGTCTTTAGATAAGGTTGAAGAGTTATTGGAACTTAAGGGCAAAGAAGATACAGGTTTCTAGCACAATTGGTGTAAGGTGTTTAAAACACTGGTGATAGGGTTTCTATTAAAATATGATGTAGCAGGCGGCGTGTGCTGGTTTCTGAAAGGCGTCCTTTTACAATTGAAAAGGCAATGCATGAAAATGGCAGTAACCATATTCTCGTTTATGTTTTCCAGAGTCATCTCCGTTTAAGTAAAAGATTAGATAATGCAGATCCTAGACTGTTCACCTATTGAGGAAAATCTCATCACAAAGCGATTTGGGATGAATGGAAAAGCAATCACAGATCTCAATCTGTCCCTCATCTCCTTTTCTATTTGCGTGTAATCTGCCATACATTGCGCGGTCGCTCCAAGTCATATTATCGCCAGGAAACTTTTTTCTGGACACACCGAGGGAAGAGACGGCTATTCCCCATATTGGTTTCCGAAAAGTAATTGTCCTTTATTCTATCATGAAAGGGTGGTAAGGAACATAATTGAACTCTCTCTCTCTCTCTCTCTCTCTCTCTCTCTCTCTCTCTCTCTCTCTCTCTCTCTCTCTCTCTGTATTAAATGGTAAGGTTGTGGGATGCCTCTCTTTTCTCTCTTTCTCTAGTTTGAAAGGTAAGGTTATAAGACGCTTTTCTCTCTCTCTCTCTCTCTCTCTCTCTCTCTCTCTCTCTCTCTCTCTCTCTCTCTCTCTCTCTCTCTCGATGGCCCTCTACTCTCTCAAATCTCTCGATACCCCAGTACTTTGTTGGAGTAAGACAGCTTGTGTGATGATATAGGATGATATATGGTGGCGGAGATGGTTTCTCCAATCCTGCTACTAAGACCAGCTCAGGGCATCCAGACTAAAGACGACCTGTTTTCTTTCCAACAGGCAGACCGGTGGCTAAACAGGGTCGAGACGTTGTAAATTCACAAGAGAGACTCCCTGTGCGTTTACCCGGCCACCGTTTTCCTTGTTTACGTAGATTCTCTGTCACGTGAGGATATGATAGATAATTGTCTCAGCATTAAAAATTTGACGGTAATTGCTCTTCTGCTAGAAAAAGAGGAGGGAAAGAGCTTCCAACGAAAAGAGAAAATGATATGAGTGCATCAGTCATTAAAGGAAAGAAAGAGTGAGCGAGAGTTTTGGAACCTGTGTAAAGAATTGGCAGATGGTGAAGTGACATTTTATCTATATTTCAGAATTTCAAAAGCAAAGTTTATCAGTTTGCTACAACAGATTTAAATGGACGTAACAAGGAAGAACGCACATTGCCGAGAATCCATATCTCCAAAAGGAAGACTTGTAGTCTGCATAAAGTAAGAAAAAAGGATGCAAACTAAACAAGCCTTTATGAAGGTAAATGATTCACAATATGGAATAAAGCTTATTAAAACAAAAAGTCCTCCTTTAGGGACCTTCATCTCTGAAGACAAATTTTGTTACTTGGCAAAGAAAAATTTTAATAATAAATATTCTAGATATTACATGAACACAAAATCAATTAATTATATTTTGTTATTTTAAACTCCATCTTGAATATTAAATCTATACTGCTATATCTTTACAAAACGGGGTGACAGGCCACGAAACGAATGGTTACGATACAGGTCCTCGTTCACACAAACCATCATCCACCCTTGGTTGGGTTTCAGAAGGCCGTCAAATCATCTGGGGTTTCCTGGGAAGAAAGCTGAGCCGACTTGGACGGGTGACAACCAAGGGCCGCCGTCAACCTCACGGGTCGTGTTAACAGTTGCATTTAAATACAGGAAAGAAAGCTAGACGGTGCTTAAATGACGTCCTGCCTGGTGGAAAGAAAACGGATCGTGTGAATCGGGGTCAAGGCCGGACCGCTATTAACTCCGCTAATTTGCTCCTTTTTCCGTTTAGCTCTTTCTCAACCTTTGTGTTGAAAATTTCAACTTTCAATTTCTTTTGGCTTAAAAGATTAAAATTAATAAATAAATAAATAAGATATCAAGGTACGTTGGCTACTTGGAGGCAGCTTATACAAATAAAGATATCAAGGAGTCGACAGACTGGAACGTTCTAATCCGTGGGTTAAATGGATTAGTGCCATTAGTGACCTACAAACCATATTCTAAAGGTGCAATAGCTGACCACTCAATGTTACTGATCCCTAGTGAAATAGGTTAAACTGTTCTTGAGGAGGAGAGGGCTTTTGTGTGTTGTTAGAGTCCTGGCAAACTAAAAAGTCCAGTTGTTGCTTCTTGGCAATGCTCATTTGTAAATCATCTAAGAGTCTGGCTGTTCACGGGTGTTTGGAAACCCAGTAATCACTAGCCTTCTGCTGTCAATCATGGAGAGAAAACAGGCTTTAGCCTTGTTCTGCTCAGTTGGGAGCTGTTTCACTTTAGTGACAGCCCAACATTAAGGAAACTGAACTATTGTCTTGACAGTACGTATGGGAGGTTAGGGACAGAAAAGATGTAAAGTCATCTGAGACTGATCGGATGTGGCAGCAGGTGGGTAAATATCAGCCACCCACACTTTTTTATATTAGTGGTCACAAAGCAAGTAAGTATAGAAGTAACTAGCATAGACCTCCAAATAGATATATGTAAGACAATGTCATAAACGATTAGAGATGAGTAAGCAACTGAAGGTGAAGCATAGATGTTGAAAGTGCCAGTTAGACAAATGGTGAGTCATCTTCAAAGAAGAGTGCACTGCAAACCTTTACTGTAATCGTTTATGCCTATTTTGCCATCAGGAACAGGAAATAGAAAAGTTTGAAAATTAAAACTAAGAACCAAGAAAACAAATGATAGAGATTATGTACTAGTTCCATCTCTTAGAAATAAGAAATAAGGACGTCATAGACAACTTTGTGAAAAAAGGTATTAGTATCTAGGAGATTGAAAATAAGGTAAAATCAAGGATAGATCTTAATGAGGAAATAATTACCAACACAAACAGTGAGTTCATGAAACCCACTAGATGAAGGGTAACAAAGGGCATGATGAAACAACAGCTTGGAGATGTAACTGCTACCAGTTACATCTAGCAGAGGAAAAAGAATATGAGACTGTGCAAATCGGAGTGTCCATAGTAAAGGACCCAAAGGGAACACTTTGGCCTCGAAAAAAAAAAGGCAAGGTCCTATCCAAGTGTCAACATACAAAAGATATACGTAGTAGTTAATGCAACTACACTGGAAAAAAACAAAGGATGCCACTGGCCAAATAGAATCTTTGGTTAAATGGCGAGAGCAAACTGTTGAAACTGTTAGGAACAAGACCAATAATAAAATTGTTATAAGTACTCTCTCAAGAATCACTGTCACCTGCTTCACCCACAGTAAGGCTATAGGGATAAATAAAAGACTAAAACCCATATGCCAGCAAAAAAAATTATCTTTACAAATCCTTGGGAAACTATATATTGCCTGTGAAACTTATACAAAACAAAAGATATGGAATACACCTTAGTGAAGAAGGCATGAGAGTATGTGGAAATCAACTCATGTCAAACTGTACAATTACTTAAGGAACAAAGTAGAAAAAGGATATAAAATTAAGCCTTAGAAAATCCTCCAACAATAAATATTAAATTGGCGGACAATTTAGAAGAATCACATAGAATTCAAACAAAAACACTAGTAAACAAGTGAGCAAGTCCTGAACGCGGACATGGTCCTCGTAGAGGACATACCTCCGCCAAGGTGACCTAGAGCGCCATATGTCCTAGAATCATGAATTGATGTGACTTCGACCTTCACATGACCTTGACCTTCACGTGACCTTCAAGTGACCTTGACCTTCACGTGACCTTGACCTTCACATGACCTTGGCTTCAAGTGACCTTGATCTTCAAATGTACTTGACCTTCACGTGACCTTGACCTTCAGGTGACCTTGACCTTCACGTGACCTTGACCTTCACGTGACCTTGACCTTCAAGTGACCTGCTTGACTTTTGACCTTCAAGTGATCTTTGTTCATTTGCCACTGATACTTAATATGACATTGATATAATGCACCAATATGACCTTGACCTTTGACCTTTATAAATTTGAACATCACCCATGGGTTGCGCCTGGACTAGGACTTCCCTGTTGGCTTATGCAAAAGTCAGTGCTTTATTTCTGTCTCTTGATATGGCCACTTATGTCATAGTGACACCAGTGACCCCTGTGACCTTGACCTTGGGGTGACCTTGACCAAAATTTAATCAGTTCTTCCATACACATTGGGGAACTACTTGGCCAAGTTTGAAGTGATTCCGTGTAGAAATGTGGCCTCTACGTTGTCCACAGACAGACAGACAAACAGAGAAACAAACAAACAAACAAACAAACAAACAAACCGAACCGAAAACATAACCTCCTGGCGGAGGTAATAAGGGAACTATCAAAGTTGCAGAGGAAGAAAAAAATGATAGAACGTTTCTTCAGAGTGCCACAATTCAGTGCCCAGTCAGCTAGAAATGAAATGGAAAACTTCATGCAATGATAGCTAGTGAGGGACCAGATGTCATAGGTATAACCGAGTCTTGGATTTAAGAAAAAACAAAGGATTTTATCGTAGAATACGAAATCCAAGGTTACGAGTTTTCCTAGAAGGATCACCTTACCCCTAACCCCACCCCCTAAAAAACAGTGGAGGTGTAGTACTCTATATTAGAAATCCCCTAAACCAAATAAAAATTAAATTAGGAACCAAGTATAAAGTGACAGGTGTAAATATTAACACTATAATAAAAAACCAATCCATACGAGTAATAGACAGACCTCCACATCAATCGCAACAACACCACTAATAGCTGTATAGACAATTGGGACAGGAATTGGACAATAAGCCAGCTGTCCTCATGGGAGACTTCAATGATGCAGCAAACTGGGATAATTATGCGTCATACACAGAGTGACACAAACTACCAGTTTGTCAACTTTGATTTCCTCCCTCGGTGTGTCGATAAACCAACTAGAGCAGTGGTTCCCAAACTGGGGGGCGCGCCTCACTAGGGGGGCGTGAGGACGATACATGGGGGGCGTGAAGTCTTCTGCTCGAAATTACTTGTTTAATAGAATAATAAAATCAATTAAAGAACAAATATCTGTCATTACATACATGCATCCATCTCACTAAATTTGACCAGAAATTGTGCCTTAGTCTCATAAGTATTTCCAAATATTATATAGCATGTTTTCAAATTATCTATTCTTAAAATTGCAACTCAATTTTGCCAATTTGCTAATGTTCAAACTTTTTTCGCTCATTTTGAACCAAATGTTTTGTTTTTAGTTACTGGAATGTTCTATAATTTGTTTGAGTGGCTTTCATTATTAAAATGTAATACAAACAGAAATCTGTTTTCCTGTGCAACGCTAAGAAATATATGTATGAATCATTTCATATAAAAGAAAGAGAGGAGTGGGGGCGTACGGGTCTACTGGAAGCAAAAAGGAGGCGTCAGGTAAGATAGTTTGGGAACCACTGAACTAGAGGAAACAGCATACTAGACATTATGCTGACAATAGACGAAATGTTAGTTTCCGTGTCTCAGTAAGTGAAAATATGGGCAAAAATATCATAGAATAGTTAGGTTTTAGGTAAATATTCCCCATCTGAGAGTGAATCGTAAAGAAAAAAAAAACTAGATTACAGATAAAGAAACTGTAAACAACGGAAGGAATACACCAATAATATAGAATACAACAAAACAGGGAACATAGATACACAATGGGACTCCTTTGTAGAAAAATACAAAGAAAAATAGTTAAATGTATAGCACAGAAATATTTTACCAAATAGAACTTCATAGCCAAAATAGTTCAACAGAGAAAAAGCCAATCTAATGAGAAGCAGAGACATAAAACATAAAGCAATGAGTTCACAGCTCTCACTTCATGAAATTTCTGATCACAAAAAAAAAAAGTTAAGCAGAAATGGTGATAAACTAGTTAGAAATTCCAAGAACAATAAAGAGAAAAGAGTGGTTTCAGCTACTAAACAAGACCGAAAAGAAATTTTTGCATATATAAATAGCATAAAATCAATCAAAACAACATTAATCTATCAGAAGACTCAGAGTCTTATCTTATGATGAATGATTATAAAAAAGCCAAAACCGTATTCACTAGGGAAGAATCAACGACCATCCCCAAACCAGCTATCAAACATGATGGCCCACAACCAATAAACAGAATCCCCTTTCAATGGAAGATGTCAAAAAGAAAATAAATGGACCCAGTAAGTATCATGCACCAGGTGCAGATGATATCCATCCAAGGGAAATTATAGAATTAGAAGAATAGATAACCCAATACTTTTACAAAATATTCCAAAAGACAGTTGACAAAAAAAAAAAAGAAAAAAAAATACAGAAGGCTAGAAATTAGGCAATGTTCCTCCAATCTACAAGAAGGGACCAAAAGAAGAACCTAGCAATTATAGACCTGTGTGTCTAACTTCATTGCCTTGAATAAAATTTTGAACCATTTATAATAGATTCAATAGTAAAACATGTAAGGATAAAACAATCTTCTGATAGACAGCTTACATGGTTTTAGACAAAAAATATCCGGTTTGACAAATCTGTTGGATTTTTTCCACAAGCTTAGCATTTATGACAAAACAAAAACCATGGGTTATAGACATCATACACCTAGACCTTCAGAAATCTTTCCACAAAGTCCCTAAAAAAAGAAAAAAAAAAGTAGTTAAAATTAGAGCACTAGGCATCATTGATGAGCCAGCTGAATGGATCGAAGATTGGCTGACAAACATAAAGTTGTAATCGATGGAAAAGCCTCAGAGTGGTCATCTGTTATAAAAAGAGTGCATCCAGGATCCGTCCTTGGCCCATTGCTATTACTGATTTACATTAACGACATAAATTCAGGATTAGCTAGTACAATAGCCAAATTTGTCGATGATACTAAACTAACCATAAACACTGCTAACTCAGAAGATTTAGAAACATTAAGAGAGAATGTAATTTAGATGGGGAAAATTGCCCAGAAAAGGGCATATGCCTTTCAACTGTGAGAAGTGCATAGTTATGTTAATAGATTATAGTAACCCACACAGAGATTAGTCACTACTGGATAATGAAATAGAAAGTATGGGCCAGGAGGAAGATCTCGACATTAATATTAGCAAAGATTTGAAGTTCACCAACAGAGCATAAACATTTAAAAGAAAGCACAGAAACTGATAGGTTACACAAACAGACAATTCAAATACCGAGGCAAAGACATTGTATTGCAGCTGTACAAATTACTAGTAAGACCATATCTAGAATACGGAATCTAATTTTTGGCTCTAAGTAGTCAGATTTATATAGATAGATTGGAACACTATAAGCCAGGGCCACCAAACTAGTCCCAACACAAAGACAATTTGGATATTGACGGGGAATGGAATATTTGAACTTATTTGATCTACAAAATCGGCAACTAAGAGGACAGCTAATAGAGACATTCAAAATTCTCAAAAGAATAAACAATGTAGACTACAACAGCCTTTTCCCGCATAGCACAAATCAGTCCAAAGATAGCAGATACAAAGTGGAATTGAAAAGATACAACATTAATTATTGTGGAGACTTATTTGCCTAACAAATATCAAGTACATGGAACAAACTTCCATCGGATGTAGTAAATAGTAATACAGTAAACAAATTCAAGAATAATCTAAACGATATCATGAAAATTTTCTAAACAAACTAATCTGTTCTACCCAAGAGGAAATGGAATCTCTGTGAAAGGAATAGTCTTTGAGACAACCAGAATCCTTATAACCCACACACTCTCTCTCTCTCTCTCTCTCTCTCTCTCTCTCTCTCTCTCTCTCTCTCTCTCTCTCTCTCCATATAAGTATAAATGATGGCTATAAGCGGAAAGTTCTATGACCCGTGAGCCGTAAGGTAGGACCGTCTCTTGCAGTTCTAGCACGGAAAGGATATCGCGTCCAGCCATGACAAGGGCAATGCTTTGTCCAATATTGAGAACAATCTTATATGCCAGCTTCTTTATCGGCCGAAGGATAAAATCGGGATATGACAGGTTACAAGCAGCTGAGGACATTATAGACGAATAATGTATTCTGGAATTTTTTAAGGCTTTTCCAAAAGTATTTATTGTTGATCAACAAGAATAATTAGTTTGAAGATTTAGCAACACGCAAGTCTGTGCATAGAATATTTTTCATATATTGTATTTGAGGAGTTGCTATCAAGTTCTAACAATGAAGAATGTCTCGAGACCAAAGAAATGACTGGCATAGTGTGAAGCATATATGCGAAATAACTAACTCGTGAACTATGGACCATGACAAGGTATCAGCAGCCAATTTTGTAGCGAGTTTCTTGCATAGTACTATAGAGAACATTTACCTTGATCTTTGATTCTGTCTTGCGAATGCTGTATGAATATGATCAAAACTCCAGCAATATCACTTCTTCTTGGGAGGTTTTGCAAATCCCTCTTTATGTCAGTCGGCATATAGTAATTCCTTTGCACAAAAATCTTTATCTCTACAATATTTTCTGTGCTTTTCATTATCAAATTACCTTTTTATATGGTATCTAATCTATCTATATATTTATTTCGTATTTTATTAGCACATTTAGTAATATGTTCATGAACATAAAACTGATATCCTAAGTCATGGTAAAAAAAGAAATATGAATGTCACAAGACCCGAGTAAAACCCACAATGTAAAAATTTAAAATTTTTATTGTGATATCTTCATTTTTTATTTTAATATAGACATGAATGAAAATGCAAGATTCATAATATCATTACAAATAGGTTATATTAATGACTCCATATTTAAAGACATGCACACCAAACATGATCCAGAATTTGCTAAATGAACTAAATATTTGACATTCTGATGCAAGAAAGTAGTCTTTGTTGTAGACAAAATTTGGCTAAAAATAATGCTTCAAGCTTTTCATATGCAAAACACCAACATAAGAGGGGTTGGTAGTCGCATGATCTTCAGTGTAGCATCACCTACATCTTTTTACTTTTTGTTTTGCCTATATAGTATATCTACACATGAAAATTTTATGAAGAACCAGAGTGGGGGTATCAATATATAAAAAAAAAAATATGATTTTCCCCAGTTTACTCCTGAACTAATTTCTTTTATTTTCGATTTGGTCGTATTTACGAAATGGATTTTTTTTTTTTTTGTGATAATACATACTGAATTATTAGTTTGACATTGGGTGTGAATAAGATAAATTCAGTACATAAGATATTTGTTTCAAAGATTTTTCTGTACCTCTACAATTTTCTAAAAGTTCTGTGATTGTTAATATTTCATCTTTATCAAATATTCTACCCCAGTAGAGCAAGGGAATTTTCTAAATTTTGATGATCAGATAAATTTCAGTTATAGCCTTATTTCTACAGAGTTCTTCGTTGACTTCTTCAGTTGCATTTCGCTACAAGGAAGGTTTTAAGCTTCCATTATTCATAAATGTCAAATAATTATACATATCTTAGTGATTGAAAGTAATATAATATAGTGGGTAGATAAAGGGCAGAAAGACATAATGTTGACGTAATGAGAAACACGTGATGTAAATGATAGCAACTTTAAAAAAAAAAAAAATTATGGCATTAGACTTAAAGGTCACTCATGAATGGAAGAGGCAAGGGAGAGGATAATCCCCTCGAGACTGACCATATACATACAGTATGCTCAGCGACGAAGGCCCCTTCCTATCAAGCTAGGACCAGAAAGGACTATGCAATGACTGTTGATGACCCAGCAGGTAGAGATATAAGGCTCCCCCAAACCCTCCACCCCTAGCTACCATGGATAGTGTGATTACAGACACTACTAGAAACATTCGAGCTTGAGCGGGTCTCAAACTCTCATCCAACGGTCATGCAGGGACGTTTCCAAAAGGTTTGGTCGATATTGGTATATTGAATAACTAATAAACAACATTATCCTTTAAAATTCTACTAATGATTTAATTGTTACAAATTGTGAGCTACACTCTCAAAAATTGTATACCATGATCGTATTTAAAGTTTGTTATAGTAATATGTTCTTTAAACTCTATTTGATTCTGTTACATCGTAGGGTTTACTGTACTGTGTTAATTTGTACCAGGATTTGCGCCTTCGCCCACGTTGGAGAAACACCATACCATGGGGCTTCAAAATACGCTAGAAATTCATCGAGCACATATTCCATTTCTTCCATTAGATAAACAAGAACCTTAAAGAAGCAAATGCTATTACCCGAAACTGCATTATAATGAAAGTATTTCTGATTTCCGTATACTACGAAAGGAAACACAATGAGTGTATTTTGCGTCAGACATTTGCCAAAAAAAATATATATATATATATATCCAACAAAATGGACACGTTTTTCACAGTACCATAAGATTCTAAAGTTTTTATATGCTTATCTACAACTTGAAGCATAATCTTCTTTAAAAGAAAAAAAAAAAGTTTCTTGTTGCCCTTATTGGTTTTTTGTTATGCTTGGGTCACACTTGGGCGATACAGCCATAGCAATGTAGTCGGATGTGGATTTTAGCTAAATTTTGAGCATATCCTAACAGATCCCCATTCATCCCGGGTGTGTTTCGCGCTAGATCCTACTGACTGAGATGAGCGTCGTCACGTGTGCAATAAATCCCTGGTTGCCACACTCCGTCGCGACACTGATGGACAGAATGGAACCTGCTCCATTTTTTCGCCTAGTGTAGGGTGATGGTCAGGCACCTGTGGTACACCAGGTGCAAGGATTTAGTGCATCACATTATCCTTGTTTTATTCCGCAGTTATTGCTAACCTAATCGCCTCTTAAAACTACATATGGGATATAGTTCAGCGCTGATATATAAAGTGGGAGCGGCGATACGCCATCCCCATTCGTGCTTTGTATTTGAACTGTCTTTACTAATTACGCCCAAAATCTTGTATTGGGTAGTGCCATAGCCTCTGTACCATGGTCTTCCACTGCCTTAGGTTAGAGTTCTCTTGCTTGAGGGTACACTCGGGCACACTATTCTATCTCGTTTCTCTTCCTCTTGTTTTGTTAAAGTTTTCATAGTTTATATAGGAAATATTTATTTAAATGTCATTATTCTGAAAATAGTTATTTTTCTTTGGTTCCTTTCCTCACTGGGCTATTTTCCCAGTTGAGGCCCCTGGGCTTATAGCATTTTGATTTTCCATCTAGGGTTGTAGCTTAGAAAGTAATAATAATGATAATAATTATAATAATAATATCTATATCTATATATACATATATATTTAGATATAATTATATACATATATAAATCTATATATTTATATATATATATATATATATATATATATATATATATATATATATATATATATATATATATATATATATATATATGTACATATATTATATATATATGTATATATATATATATATATATATATATATATATATATATATATATATATATATATATTTATATATTTATATATACATGTATATATATATATATATATATATATATATATATATATATATATATATATATATATATATCATTCTATCATGAGAACTCCCTTGAACAGATTTGAGAATTATATACCTGAATCTACCTCAAAGTGAGTGTTTGTGTGTGTGTGAATGTGTGTGTGTGAGTGTGCGTGTGTCTGTGTGTGAATGTGTGTGTGTGAGTGTGCGTGTGTGTCTGTGTGTGTATGTGTGTGAGTGAGTTTGTGTGAGTGTGTATAATCACTGGCCATACACCAAAATAGCCGTCTACTCTATTAACTTTATCTAATGATCCTCTGAGAGAGAGAGAGAGAGAGAGAGAGAGAGAGAGAGAGAGAGAGAGAGAGATGTCAAGTATGGGTTCAATAAAAATGAATAAATAAATGTACAAAAAACAAGTCGATGAAAAGGGTGATTTTTGGATTTTAAAGTTTTGAGAAAATGAAATACGAAGGATAAACTTGACTTTTAATTGAATATCATGCTTTTCCTTCTTTAAGTCGAAATTAGTTTAGAGATAATTAATTGGCGGTGCATTTTCATATACAGGAGTCCCGTGGTTCACGCATTCTGCGATCCATATCGCATGTTTATCACATACACAAGGATTACTACCGCAAAGTAACCGACCAATTGAGAGGTCACAACTTGCTCACTGCGATGGGATGTCATATACAGCGGTGTATCACATAGCCATGCATCCCCATGTATCACCAATATTTGGTGTGTATCTCCCCTAGTCGCCTACTCCACATTATAAGTCATGTATGCCACGGTGTCCTGCGTTTCGAAAAATATGTGCTGGAATAACGCCTGAAAGAGCCTACGGTATTCAAGTTTTTGGGATTTTTCCATATATCTTCTGATCACTAGGACCTACCGCACAAATGTGATCCCAGTATTAGATCCATTATAGAGATGGGCTGGTAAATGAAATATATACGAAAACAACTTCAATGCACTTAAGGTTTTAATAACTAAAAGTGAGTTTCCATAAAGTCTTAGTACAGGGATATGTTTAATGAGAAAACTTCCAATTTAACCTGTTGCATTATATTTCAAAGATTGCTGTTTTAGACACATGCAAACAACCTCTGCTATTTTTAAAGGAAATTGTGATCTAAGTAATCCATTTGCATTATTTAAATGGTAATATTTTTATGATAAAGAATTTTTTAGTTCCACTAGATATATAAAATAACTAGCCACTATGAATCTACTATTCACAATATATGTTACGTTGTGGAAGTTTTAAAATTTACATTCATTGCGTCAGCAACAGAAGTAGCTCATTTAGTTCTCAAAATGGGCCAAAAAGAACAAGAATGGAAAGATCCTGTAAAAGAATAGCCAACTTATGGGCTCCTTATGTTAAGAACTTTTAATAACAATCCTCTATAACTTTCAATAATATTAATAGTCCAAGGTTATGATTGAAGGGTCGTCAATGATATTGAAATAGCCTTGTCAGTGTTATTGAATCGTTTAACAATTGTTTAGTGTTTGGATGAGATTTTGTTGGAATGCATACGCCTCTACAGAGACTTGCCTTCCCTTTGGAGGATTAAATCTGACGACTATAGCAAACATTGAAAGAGGAATGAAGACTATCAGATTCTTTTGCAACAATATCAGGAGAGTTAAACGGATTCGAGGGATGAAGAAAGGAACTCAGAAATATTACCACGTTGAAGAAATCTAATGCTGGGGTGGAAGACGTTGTAGAAAGCACTATCTGGTATTACGATGAGAAGTATTTCCTCACAGAACAAGAAATACTTTCTCCTTCTATAAGAAAGAGATTGGGGATGCAATCGATGATCGTGTGAATATATATATATATATATATATATATATATATATATATATATATATATATATATATATATATATATATATATATATATGTATATATATATATATATATATATATATATATATATATATATATATATATATATATATATATATATATATATATATATATATATATATATATATATATATATATATATACATATATTGATATTGATTAGGGAAAAATAAACATGCTGCACAAATCACTAAATCTATAACTATTATTAACTAAATACTGAGTAAATATTGACTGATAGGAGTGTAAAAACGTTTTTCGAAAAAAATAATCATGAAAACTTCAAGTAGTATGTTTAAGTACTTTATTCTATACGAATTTTGTGTGGATATGGTTGATCTCTCACTGTGATTAAATTATTATCATTGAAATATCATTGGTAAAAAGCTGTTACAGATTACAGGATGCTAATATTTACAGAATGCTATTTTGATATTTTAAACCTTCTTACGTGAACGTTTCATATAGTACCTGAGAAATAGAGATCAGGAGATTTTATTAAAAAACCGAATAGGTATCCTTTATAAACCATAAATGAATTGTTTTTATGTATTTTTATAAAACAAATTGAGCAATTAAAAAAAAAAAAGATAGTTATATAGAAATTTTCCTATTGTTATGCAATTTGTTATACCACGTAAGGTACAAAGAATGGCCATTTGAATGCCATATAAAATAAGAACATTAGAATTACTTACATGAATAAAATCATTCATACAGGAAATTATCTATGCATGCTTAAACTCTGGGTAAGCCATAGGACTTAAGAGGCATACATACATACAGTACACGCACACACACACAAACACGCACAAAAAGGTAAAAATACACACAAACACACAAACACACACACAAATATATATATATATATATATATATATATATATATATATATATATATATATATATATATATATATATATATATATATATATATATATATGATAAATTTTTGCACCATCGTAGCTAATTGGTAGTTTGTTAGTTGGCATTCGATTAGCAACGATGATGAAGATAGGTTAATTTCAATTCTAAGTACAAAACACCTGAATTCGACATTTATAAGTACAGCAGAATTGTCATTGACTTTTATCTTTCTTCGTGGCCAAGTGGTAGTCACTGTCTCTACAAGTTTGCCGGACCAGGGTTCGTCTCCCGGCCGGTCACAAGATCTTGTCTTTGTGTGATTTCGCCTCTTACCTCGAGCCCCTACCTAATATCCAATGTCGCCTTCCGTGGACGGAATGGTTTGCCCCATACACACCGGTGAAGCTTCAGTCTCGTTTTCGTTTAAGTATGGTTTCAATAAGTTATCGTGTACCTTCCTTTGCCTTTTTCTTCTTCCTCCCTAGATTTTGATAACATAGGTCCGGTCACTGATCTTTTCTTCATTTATCCTTGGCTCATTTTTAGGTTATCAAGAGAAAATTTCCTTATCTCACTGATCCTTTTCCTCACATTCTTGCCATATTCTCCGTCCGTTTCCTCTGTTACAATGGGCCAAGGCACAGACGGCACTCCAATAACCTCATTTCCCATTAGGACTTCTACTCTTTCGACAGCCAATGAATCCTTTGCCGCGAAATCAAAATGACTTGTCACCAACTTGCATGACAGTTTCAAACGGCAGTAGGAGTAACTTCTTCACCTCCTATTCCCTTCAAAATGACTGAATCTCCTGCGAGAGACCGTACTACCAACGGGTGTACATCTCTTGTCAGCACGCTTTGATTAGATCCTGTGTCAGGCAATATCTTGACCAGGATCTGCTCACTCCCATCCAGAGTGGCTAATATACCTTCATAAATATATGGTTTAAAGGTATCCACACTGTTTGATGTTGTCCTGTTCATCGGTTAAATGTTAGCTAATATATTTTTCTCGTCAACCTTCCCCGTTTCATTGTTCATCTTCTTATTCTGTGGAGGTGAATTACCCTTAACCACTTGGGCGACTGCTTTCTATTAGTTCGAGTAACATTCCTTACTGATATGGCCATTTTTGCCACACTTATAACAGACGAAATTAATCTTCTCTTTTGAACAGTACTAGTGGTACTTTCTCTGTAACTATTGAGCTTGTTTCCCTAGTTTTTACTGAACTGGTTTCCATGGTTTTGGCAAATACTTGACACTTGATTGGAACGACGATTGAAACTTCATACCCAAAGAGGGTTTATGACTAATAATATAATTTTCACTCATCGAAGCGGCTCTATCAACTTTCTTCACCTATCGCTCTCTCAAGTTCGTTTGAATATGTTCAGGAATTCCTCGTAGATATTGTTCCAGCACTATGAGTTCTTCTAAATTAGCCATCTCTCTCACTTTGGCAGCCTCTAACTATCTCTTAAAACATCGTCGTACCTTATAAGTGTAATCCTAGAAAGTAATTTTCTTATCCTTTAGCAAATTTCGGTATCTTTCATTTTAATATTCAGGGGTCATCTGAAATACTTGCAACAAGCTCCTCTCAACTTTTTGACACTCCATTCTCTGGTCCTAAGACAAGGCAAGATACACACTGCGTTCTTTTCCAATAAGAACACTAAGCACTAACACAGACCATTTATCTTTGAGCCATTTCATCGTCGATGTGACCACATAAAAAATGATGGAAGAACTTGTCGTGAGCTTCTTCCGTGAATTTCAGGATCAACTTCTGTGCCTTTTCCACATCAAATACGGGATCCTGCAGAGCAGGAATCACGCCTGTCTCAGTTGGCGACAACCTAGCACGAGCATTTAACAGTTCCAATTCCCTTGCATGTATTGGATCTTCTCTTTCTTCTTCTCTCTCTTTTTCTTCCATCTTCCTCGCATGTCTTGCTTCTTCTCTCTCTTTCTCTCTCTCTCTCTCTCTCTCTCTCTCTCTCTCTCTCTCTCTCTCTCTCTCTCTCTCTCTCTCTCTCTCTACTTCCTTTCTTGCAATTTCTCTGGCTTCCATTTCCCTTGCATGTCTTGCAATTTCTCTTACCTCTTCTCTCTCTCTCTCTCTCTTTCTTCCAGTCTTGCAATTTCTCTTGCCTCTTATCTCCCTCTTTCTTCCCATCTTGTAAATTCTCTTTCCTCTTCTTTCTCTCTCTCTTTCCTCCCATTCTGCCATAACCTTCAACTCAAACAAATTCTCTTTCACTGCAATTCATCTAACCTCACCCTCTCCATTTGTTCCTACTTTTACTCCTTTAGTTTTTGGGTCATCTGATATTTACTTCTCTACAAATTCTGCTTCAGCCTTCGCCAAAAGGTCACGAGCTGCGGCAATATCTTCTTCTGGCAACTTTCCTGAGATTATCAATGCTTCTAAGGCTAGACACTTGATTTAGACTTGCATCATTCCACCAGTTGCATTGCCACCACACCCCCATTAAAATAGAGAGCCACTGAGCTTTAGTTGCATTAGCTTCTGAAAATTCCTGGACAACTGGGTTTTCCAAAACCACCTGTACATTCAATTGCGCCATCTTGCACTTTACAAAAAGCA
>NC_090725.1:189857642-189880142 GCF_036898095.1 Palaemon carinicauda
AGGTTCCGATTTCTTTTATGGCCTCTCGAGGCATGGTTGGTTTCGACCTGGCCTTTCATTAGAAGGGGCTAGTGTTCGATCCCAAGTATGAGGTAGAAATTTGTTTCTATTTGAACACGATGTTGTGTTGATATTTATCCATATTGACTCATTAGGGGTAATTTGAATGAATTACTACCAATTGTGTCACGTGGTGGGCCGGGAAATCGGGTAAAACTCGCTGGTAAGAGACTGATGTCTCGCCAGGTAAATCCTCGGACAGCTGGGTAGCGTCAGGTTCCGATTTCTTTTATGGCCTCTCGGGGCATGGTTGGTTTCGACCTGGCCTTTCATTAGAAGGGGTTAGCGTTCGATCCCAAGTATGATGTAGAAATTTATTTCTATTTGAACACGATGTTGTGTTGATATTTATCCATATATATATATATATATATATATATATATATATATATATATATATATATATATATATATATATATATATATTTATATATTTATATATATATATATATATATATATATATATATATATATATATATATATATATATATATATATGTGTGTGTGTGTGTGCGTGCATATATATATATATATATATATATATATATATATATATATATATATATATATATATATATATATATACATATTTATATATATATATGTATAAATATATACATATATGCATATATATATATATATATATATATATATATATATATATATCTATATATATAATAAATATGTATATATATATATATATATATATATATATATATATATATATATATATATATATATATATATATATATTTATATGTATATATATGCATATATATCTATATATAGATATTTATATATATACATATATATATATATATATTTATATATATATATATATATATATATATATATATATATATGAATATATATATATATATATATATATATATATATATATATATATATATATATATATATATATATATATATATATATATGTTTGGAAAGTTATGTTTATCCTTAGTTTTTCCTTCTTATTAATATAAGAGATTTTCATTATTTTGCGTAATATTATTAGTTAGTCTCGTATTCTCATGTATTTTGCTTTTATTGCTTCCTTATACTCTAAAATAAGCATTAATTATTAAAGTTATATCCTGCTTTTTTGGTATCTTTGTTCTTCTGTTGTAATTGCTTGGTAAATATATGCATTTCCTTCATCATTTAAATAAATGTTTGGTAAATTGATTTTCTTTTAACTTAACTATACCAAGCACCAAGCAAACAGCAACGAAGGTAGTTAATTACGTTAATCCTGTAACTAGTTACTGCCTAGTTTGGTTATCTTCCAGCGTCAACCCCGTTCCCAAAATACTTTGGAGCAGTAGTAGCTTGGAAGGAGAGGGACAGTGAAGACGTGACCACTACCTAGCACAGCGCGACTTTGAGATCGGTACTACGATCATACAAATCTTAAGTGCAGTGCATTATAAAGGAACTATGAAGAGCTAAATATATCTGTGACCTGGCCCATGTACCGAGGGTGGGGAGGCGGATAATGCTGCCTTTTATCCTCCCTAGGCCGCAACCATTTCCACGAAGAACAACTTGCCAACCGATACCATCTAGTTGCTAATACGACTATTCGGCTTAATTTGGACCTGGAAAGGATAGCTGAAAATTTGAAGGTTTGTTGCAAATTTCGTTTGGTGCTTATCATTTGCGATTTCAATTTCAGTAATTATTGTTGAACAATAATGTCCTAACAGAATTTCCCCATGAAATTTATCAAGAGAATCATATTCGATTGGTACCCATGTATGTAATTATATTTACCAAGTAAGCCTATTATATGTCTTTTGGACCTTCATTTAAAGGCAACATTAATATTTCTGGAGCTAGCATATTACTTTTACTTATATTTAACAGGTAGTAATTCATATTTTTCAAGCCATAATTTTATATTTATGGTCTGCCGGGTTAACCCAGTAACTACTTGTTCATCCCAGATAGTTTTGCTTAGCCTCTCAATCTCGTGCTTCGTTGCCTCATTGTTTTTACTTATGTTTGAATGGACATGCCCACTTATTTGCATTGCTCTTGAGCATTTAGAGGTTTACTTTATATATATATTTTACTTGATTCATTTTTCTTAAGTTTTACATTAAATTTTATTTAGTTAATTTGATTAGGAGTCCCTTCTTATATTAGGATTTCCCTCATTTCAGATTCTCTTGATTTATTCTGAAACTGTGAGTTGGCAGCAGGGCCAGCACCATCCCTCTACCGCGTATGGTTTGGGATTACCTGTTGCAAACCAGGAAGCAAGGATATTCCCAACAGATTGATAAATTAAACTGTAGAATTTATTATTAAATTTCTTGTGTTTTTTTCTTGGTGTATTATTCACAGTAATTAATTCAGAATATGGCGCCCAACGTGGGGCACTCTGTGGGTCCTTGCTTCGTGGAACTCCTCACCTAAGGTCATGGTTAGGGTCATATTTACTCATGTTTCACATTTGTTTCGCTGGATAGGCAAATTTCCTTGTGTATTGTATTGGATTTGTAGAGTATATTAAGTTGCTCTTGTTAGGTTACTCGTTTGAGACAATTTGTGATTGATTATTATTTTGTAACATTTAATATTGCACATCGCGTTGCAAACCTATTACTTAGTTTATCCGAAATTGCTGTTATTTTAGTACTTCATATTTTTACACATGATGGGTGACTTGGATTATTTAAAGAATGTCAGAGCTCACCACAGGACGCAAGTAACCAAAAAGTGTAAGAATGTTCAGGATAACTGTGGATCTTTCACCTCATGTGAGGTCAAAGAAAATATTCTCTCTTTGGATAGTTTACGACAGAAACTTGATGACTGTAACACACAGATTTCTGAGCTTATTTGGAAGTCGGATAAGGGTGGTCTTGCTGCTGAACTTAAGAGTTGTTATGAATATGATGAAAAAATTACTAGTGCCATTTCATTGCTCAAAAGTGTTCCAAATATATGTGACGGTAATGATGTAAGTAACAAGCTCAAGCTTCCAGAGTTGCCACTTCCAGTGTATAGTCATGCTAGGGGAGAGAGTATTGAGAAGTTCTTTAGAGATTTTGAGGATATAACTGGTAGAGCTAATTTGAACTCCTACACTAAACTTTTGTACCTTCAAAGACAGACTCGGAAGGAACCCCATACACTTATTCAGTCTTTGAGTTCAGGGAGTCGAACATATGAGGATGCCAAAAAACTGCTTATGGAAGCATTTGGGTCAGTAATTGTTCAGAAGTATGATAGTATTAAACTGTTGTCAGAGCTAAGACTTTCTTACCAGGATGACCCATATAAGCTTATTGGAGAGATGAAAATGATCAGAGATACTTTCAATAATCTTTCAGTTTCTGTGGATGACATTCTTCAGTTCTTTTATTGGAGCTCTCTAAATGAAAGCTTTAGGTCACAATTAATTCAGATCACAGTAAACTCTAAACCTTCTTTAAAGGAAATTGATGATCACATATTTGAAGCTACAGAACGGTATGTCGAAGCCCAAGAGAAATTTAAAAGGAAAAGAAAGTCCAATGAATGTGATACTGCTATTTCTAGTTTTGCAGCAAATGTTAAGCCCTTGGATGAATCTGTTCCCAGTAGATTTCGTGCATGCATTCTTTGTAGTAAGAGCGGGGAGTCTTCTGATCATCCAATATATAAATGCCCAAATTTTACCTCTCCTAAACTGAAGACAGAGAAGCTTAAAAGTTTGCATGCTGTAAATGTGCAAATTTTCACAGAACCAAAGATTGTAAATTTAGGTTTAATACCAAATGCAAGCATTGTAGTAAATGGCACTTTTCATTTTTGTGCCCAAGTAGAGATTCTCAGCAATCAGATATTTCAACTGATACCCCAAATACAGTGTCGCATAACGGTTTAGCATGCGTTGATCTTAATACTTTGCACGTGACTGCTGTATCTAGTTCTATCTTGCCCACATTCAGCTCGCCCCTTCCTGATGGTTCACTGGTAAGATGCTTAAAGGATAGTGGATCGCAGATGACATTTGTTAATAGTGATTTAGCTGATAGGCAAGGGTTTGAGGTGATTAATCCAAATTTTAGTTTAGTTGTGAAAGGGTTTAATGAGTCTAGAACCTTCAATACCAAAATAGTTAGACTTCAGTTGTCTGAGCATGAATGTCACATGGTTGAGGCAGTTTGTATTCCTGAAATTAAAACTAGACTCCACCTTCCAGGTCTTGGGAAGATTGTTCATGAGTTTTCTAAAAGGGGCTATTCTCTTGCCGACAAATTTTTGAAAGCTACAGATGATGAAATTGCAAATATTAATTTATTGCTGGGAACTGACTGTGAATATGCAATTCCTGTAAGTACCAAGATTTTTGGTGGCACTGTTCCTTCAGTATATCTTGAAAGTTCATATGGAATTATGCTTTGTGGCCAAGTTGACACAATCTCAGATAATTTGAAGTATTTACCCTGCATAAGGCCTCAGTTTTTGTCATGTAATGTTGTAAGTAAGCTTGGAGATTCTGATATTGCCCCAGTGTTGGCAAATTCTGCTAAGAGTCCTATTTCCCTGGACAGTAATCCTGAAATATCAGTTGTGGATGAAAAGGGAAATGTTAATGAGACAGAACTGCAGAAAGCTGTGGATAATATTATTTTCCAAGAAAGGCACAGAATATTAAACTATGATAACAATAATTACAATGATACTTCTATTGAGTCCCATGATAAGCTAATTGATTTTGTATTGGAGTCAACTACCCGGAACGAGGAGGGAAGGTTAGTTATGCCTCTCCTCTGGAACAGTGAAGTGTCGCATCTCTTGGGAAATAACCAACGTCTATCCAAATTAATTTTGAATTCTAATTCAAGAAAGTATAGAAATAGACAACATCTATCTATGATGGATGAAGTCTTCAGGGAACAAGAAAACCTGGGGATAATAAAAAGGGTTGACAACTTACCAGAGTTTCTTAAAGAGAATCCTAACTTCAGTTTCCTACCCCATATGCCTATTTTCAGAATGGATAAGGAATCGACAAAATGCAGAATTGTATATTTGTCAAATCTCTCGGAAAAAGATACTCATAAGCCAATGACTGTGTCTCATAACCAAGCAATGTTGACAGGCCCATGCTTAAATAGGAAGGTCTCGACAGCTGTTCTGCAGCTAAGGTTTGATGAAAAAGTTCTTTGTTTTGATTTGAAGAAGGCTTTCTTACAGATTGAACTGCCAGAGAGTGACCAGGTTAAACTTCTTTTTTATTGGTTTAGGAATGTTGCTAAGCAAGATTTTTTTCTTGTTCCATATAAACATGTTAGATTGCCTTTTGGGTTAAAACCAAGTCCAGCAATGTTACTTCTTGGGCTATACAAAATTTTGATTTTGGATATTACAGATGACGCCCAAGAAATTAGGGATCTCAAGAGATGTATATATGATCTCTGCTACATGGATAATTGTGCCTATACAACAAATAGTACTGATACTTTACATTGGGCATTTAATCATTTAAAGGTCATATTTGAGCCATATAAGTTTTCATTGCAACAATTTGTCACAAATGAGATTAAACTCTAAAGTATAATTGATGAACATGCCAAAGAATCTACACCTACTAAAGTTAAACTGTTTGGTCTTATTTGGGACAGGACTGAGGATACTCTTGCTACCCAAAGTCTGAATCTAGATAAAATGGCTTCTAGTAAAAGGGAAATCTTGAGGTCCATTGCTTCAAATTATGATATTCTTAATTTCAATATGCCACTCTTGAATAGAGCTAGGCTATTTATGCAGAAACTGCAGTATATGAAGGATTTAGAATGGGACACTAGGTTGCCTGAAGAGGAATTACGGGAATGGAGAAATATTGCTACTCAGGTTAACTCTGCTCCTGAAGTTGCAGTAAAGCGATATGTGGGCAGGAGAGATGGTAGTTACAAACTTGTCGCATTTACTGATAGTTCACGTGTGATATATGCGACAGTTATATACATAGTGAATGAGACTACTAAGGAGCTAAAATTCTTGTTTTCAAAGAATAGATTGATCAATAAGCAACTATCTACAAAATCTATTCCTTGCTTGGAATTTCAAGCCATAGCCTTTGGCACGGAAGTCCTTATTGACACATTCAAAGAACTTGCTGGGCCTATGTGTGTGAAACCCATTAATATTACTGGTTTGGAACTCTACACTGACAGCTTGGTCTGTCTTAATTGGCTGAATTCCCATGATAATAAGATTGATAAATTGAAGAATCTTAATGCGTTTGTAATAAATAGACTACATAATATCTGCCAGTTGTGTGAAGTGCATCCCATTGCTTTTAATTTTTGTGGAGGGTCTGTAAACCCAGCTGATAGTGCTAGCCGTCCTACTTCTTACAAAATGCTGATGAAATCTTCATTTCTGACTGGTCCACCACATCTCTGTAAAGATGTGACAGGAGATTGCTTTAAGGTAGTTATCCCAAACCCTTGGATATCAGGGTCTAAGATGAACAGGAATGATGATTCTAGGGAACTTTATGTTGCAACTGCAGTGCATGGTAGCGAAAGGGCTGTTCACCTTTTCCCTATGGATCGGTTTTCGGATTTTCATAAACTTGTAGCAGTACAACACATGGTTCTTAAATTTGTCAATAAATGTAAGATTAAATTGAGAGAGAGAGATCCAGCTAAGTATTCACATTTAATCTGTTTTGAGGAGGACGAGCTTTTTGCTAAGGCAAATTCTATCTTGATTTCTCAAGATCAGAGAGTCCATTTCCCAGAAGTGTTTGATTACTTTTCTTCTAAGAATCCTGCTAGTAAAGACATGCCAAATATTGTAGGCCAGCTCAACATATTTCTTGACAAAGATAATGTTCTCAGAGTTAAGAGTAAGTGTTCACGCTGGAAAGATATGAATAAGTATGAATTTGTTCCCATTCTCTTGTCGAAATCAAGTTTGCTTACCAAATGTATCATTCTTGATACACACAGGAAAACTTCCCATGCAGGGTTTTATACTTTGCTCTCAGAATTAAGGAAACAATTTTATATACCACATTACTTCTCTACAGTAAAGAAAATTCTTAAGCAATGCATAAATTGTAGGAGGTTTAATCTGAAAAACATTAAGTTAAATCAGTCACCATATAGAGATTTCCGGTTAGAACCCCCAAATATTCCATATAGATATAGTTTTATGGATCATTTGGGACCATACTGGATTATTTGGAATGGCAAGAAGGTTAAGGTTTGGTTGCTTTGCATTACGTGCCTTTGGAGCCGTGCAATAAATTTAAAGGTTTGTTTAGATCTTTCAATGCCTACGTTTCTGAGAGCATTCCAAATGCACATTCATGAGTTTGGCATGCCTGAGAAGTGTTTTTCTGACAAAGGCACTCAAATAGTAAGCGGCACAAATATCATTAAGGATTTTCTCAGTGATCCTAATACTAGACAATATCTGCAAGAGAATAATATCAAAGCTCTTGAATTTCAACAGTATTACAAGGGTTGTAAACAACTTGGTTCATTAGTTGAGAGTTGTGTTAAACTTGTAAAAAGGCTGATTTATGGTGCGATAAAGAATTCGGTATTGAGTTTTGTAGATTTTGAGTTTTTAATTAGTGAAGTTGTGCAACTTGTTAACAGAAGGCCAGTGGCTTTTAAAGAAGCTCTTAGAGACTGCAACCTGAATGAAGATATACCTGCCCCAATTACACCGGAAATATTACTTAAGGGTTATGAACTTGTATCTTTGAATATAATCCCTAACTTACAACCTATACCTATGGATGATCCCTCCTGGAATCCTAATTCTACAGAACAAATTAGGGAGAATTATAGCAAGCTTCGTAAAGCTCGCTTAAAATTAATAGAATTATATAATTCAGAATTTCTTACTCAACTTATTAGTCAAGCAATAGATGAAAAATCCAGATATATGCCTATTGGCCACAAACCATTGCAAGTAGGAGATAATGTATTGATTAAAGAAGCCATGCAGAAGCCTGCAAATTACCCTATGGGGAAGGTCTTGGAAGTGCAAGTAAATGACTTGCAAGAAGTTACAGGGGCAACAGTAATGAAAGGTAATAGATCCCGTGTGGATATGCATGTCGAGAGCCTTATTCCTTTGATGAGCATCCGAGAATGAGCAAAATAGGACACTGCAAGAAAACACAGCTGAAGCACAAATACCAGAGGCAGATGCTGTTAGGCCTCGGCGGAAAGCTGCCATTAGGGCAAATGAGAGAAACCTTAAACTGGCTAAAGATGGTTTCATTTGATATTTGCTTGTATAAACACATTTGTTTATGGTTTGTTTTGAAATCTTTTATTATTGCAAAATTACTAATGAAATAAGCATTAGTAACTGGTTACCATTCAATTTTTTATTGGTACAATTTTTATTGGTACAAAATTGAATGGCCTTTCCTGGGAGTGTTTGGAAAGTTATGTTTATCCTTAGTTTTTCCTTCTTATTAATATAAGAGATTTTCATTATTTTGCGTAATATTATTAGTTAGTCTCGTATTCTCATGTATTTTGCTTTTATTGCTTCCTTATACTCTAAAATAAGCATTAATTATTAAAGTTATATCCTGCTTTTTTGGTATCTTTGTTCTTCTGTTGTAATTGCTTGGTAAATATATGCATTTCCTTCATCATTTAAATAAATGTTTGGTAAATTGATTTTCTTTTAACTTAACTATACCAAGCACCAAGCAAACAGCAACGAAGGTAGTTAATTACGTTAATCCTGTAACTAGTTACTGCCTAGTTTGGTTATCTTCCAGCGTCAACCCCGTTCCAAAATACTTTGGAGCAGTAGTAGCTTGGAAGGAGAGGGACAGTGAAGACGTGACCACTACCTAGCACAGCGCGACTTTGAGATCGGTACTACGATCATACAAATCTTAAGTGCAGTGCATTATAAAGGAACTATGAAGAGCTAAATATATCTGTGACCTGGCCCATGTACCGAGGGTGGGGAGGCGGATAATGCTGCCTTTTATCCTCCCTAGGCCGCAACCATTTCCACGAAGAACAACTTGCCAACCGATACCATCTAGTTGCTAATACGACTATTCGGCTTAATTTGGACCTGGAAAGGATAGCTGAAAATTTGAAGGTTTGTTGCAAATTTCGTTTGGTGCTTATCATTTGCGATTTCAATTTCAGTAATTATTGTTGAACAATAATGTCCTAACAGAATTTCCCCATGAAATTTATCAAGAGAATCATATTCGATTGGTACCCATGTATGTAATTATATTTACCAAGTAAGCCTATTATATGTCTTTTGGACCTTCATTTAAAGGCAACATTAATATTTCTGGAGCTAGCATATTACTTTTACTTATATTTAACAGGTAGTAATTCATATTTTTCAAGCCATAATATTATATTTATGGTCTGCCGGGTTAACCCAGTAACTACTTGTTCATCCCAGATAGTTTTGCTTAGCCTCTCAATCTCGTGCTTCGTTGCCTCATTGTTTTTACTTATGTTTGAATGGACATGCCCACTTATTTGCATTGCTCTTGAGCATTTAGAGGTTTACTTTATATATATATATTTTACTTGATTCATTTTTCTTAAGTTTTACATTAAATTTTATTTAGTTAATTTGATTAGGAGTCCCTTCTTATATTAGGATTTCCCTCATTTCAGATTCTCTTGATTTATTCTGAAACTGTGAGTTGGCAGCAGGGCCAGCACCATCCCTCTACCGCGTATGGTTTGGGATTACCTGTTGCAAACCAGGAAGCAAGGATATTCCCAACAGATTGATAAATTAAACTGTAGAATTTATTATTAAATTTCTTGTGTTTTTTTCTTGGTGTATTATTCACAGTAATTAATTCAGAATAATATATATATATATGTATATATATGTATTTATATATATATATATATATATATATATATATATATATATATATATATATATATATATATATATATATATATATATATATATATATATATATATATATATATATATATATATATATATATATATATATATATATATATATATATATATATATATGTATTTATGTATATATATATGTATTTATGTATATATATATGTATTTATGTATATATATATGTATTTATGTATATATATATATGTATTTATGTATATATATATATGTATATATGTGTGTATATATATGTGTGTGTGTTTGTGTGTGTGCGTGTGTGTGTGTATGGGCTCGTTCATATTTCTACATTTTACCGAAGAGTATGTGAAAAATATAAAGAATTCCCTTTCAAATAGTATGTGAAATATGAACATTGCAATTATTTCATAAACATAGTATGAACAAGTTTTTTTTGTGGTCTCTAGTGTGCAATTTATCCTGATATTCTTAGTAAATAACTTTGTAATAAATAAAGATATGAATAAAGGTAAAAAGGAAAAGAACACTGGCCCTTTGTGGATGAATTTTTGAATCACACAGTACCATGGAAAGAGTACATCAAGGGACTTCAACATATATACCAGTGAGTGAGTAAAGCAAGTTTGAAAGTCCAACCTTCAAAATGCCACATGACGCAGTGAGGCAGATTCATTATAATGGCTATTGAATAAACTAAATTGATGAAGATCTAATGAGTATTACTCTAAAAAAAACAAGATATAAGCGAGATCCTTCCTATGATTAACAGGATAAAATAGCCGTGAGAAACTGCCCTAATTATGCTTTTTTTTTATTTATAATGACATAGTTAAGATGAAACAGGAGGGCTAAATGGAGTCGAAAAATACTCAGCGGAAAGTTTTATGAAATAAAGCAGGCCTCAGGAGGTTCACCAGTACTACAGTTACAGTACTAGACTTCAACAAGAATTTCATAGAGAGTGCATATGCATGAGATAAAGGACCGAAACATATAATATTATATGAATTAACAAATGAAATATATACAATAATAAACTCAAGAAGAATGAGTGCAGTTGTCGCACCATTACAATGGAAGGTTTAGCCACACTTTTTGCGGTTGAAATAATTCTTCTATTTCTATGTGAAGTGGATTTTTTAGTAAAGCATTTCAAGTCCAATATTAACGAAGCAATCCATGCCATTCTAGAGATTATAACTGAAGAATATCGCACAAAAGCGAAAATATATCGTCGATTATTTAAAAAAAGGAATTTGCTATGATAAGAGTAATCTATCTTATGTCATTTGCATTATTGCTGTTTTTATTTCTATAAATGGTGTCAAGAAATTTCAAGAAAGTTTTCTGAAGTTAGGTGTATTATTGAGTTTCAAAATGTTAGCCTCCGTAGTATATCACTGGGCAACTTTTTAAGATTTTAAGATTTGTAGTTTTTGTTCATGATGCATATTAATGAGTGATATGTCATTCAGTAAATGTCAAATTGGGTTGTGAAATATTTCATAATTATTAGAATTTAACTGTTCTTTTATGAAATATTGTAGATTATATTTGTTCGAGATATTTCTTGGCACGTAGAAATTTTGATAAAAGTTCTGTGATTAGGTACTGGAGACTTCCAGATTCGTGATATTCAAATAAGTATTAGTTCTGTCCTATAACTTAGTCTTACATTAACCACATTGATGAAATAAACTCTTCAGTGATGTAGAGTTTGGCTATAGAAAAGTTTCATACAATGATCAAAAGTATATTTATGGAAAATTAGAAATCTATGAAGTTTATGAACATTATTGTTGTGTGACGAGCCGAGAGAAGGTTGTTACTCAAAGGCGGAATGAAATCAACTGAGTAACTTTATTACAGAACATCTGTTTTTATATACATAGACTCCAGGCAAAAAAGGCATAAAAGACATAATAGGCAATTTCATGTTCAACCGACACTGCACCGGTTAACAGTTAACGGTGAGAAAAACAGACATGTTATTTCAGGTACTTATCAGTGCGAGGGGTGAGTGAGGATACAAGCATAATATATACACAAAATTAAATGTCGTCACTGTACGATCGTGTGACACACGGTTGGTACATGGCTCCACCCGCTTAAAAATGACTTACTGTACATGTTAAATAGGGCCCCCTGATCTAGAGAGGCGAACTGTAGGCGGGTCATCTGGGAGGAGATAAGCGGGTTTTAGACGATCAATGGAGACCCAGTTTTCTTTGCCATGAATGTTTAGTAGAAATGCTTTCGTACTGCGTCGGATCACAAGGAAAGGGCCCGTGTAAGGGGGCGTTAGCGATGACTTGCTAGTGTCGTTGCGTAGGAAGCATGCGTTGCAGAGTGCAATTCTGTCGGTATGTGATGCTTTGCTGGGGGTTTGTAAATCTGGAGGCATGGAGTAAATTTTCCCACGACGTGACATATGCGCTGGAGATTGTCGGAGGAGGTTGCAGAAGGAAAACATTTGGCTGGGACGACCGAGTCGCCATACACCATTTCAGCTGCCGAGACGTCGAGGGCGTCTTTAGGAGTGATCATTAGTCCCAGGAGGACCCAGGGAAGCTGAGTAAACCAGTTGCAATCCTTACAGCGGGACATCAAAGCTGCTTTGAGGGTGCGATGAAAATGTTCAACCATTCCATTGGCAGCGGGGTTGTAGGCAGTTGTCTGATGTAGGGTGATGCCCAGTAGATTCGCTAATGATATCCAAAATTGAGAGGTGAAACTGGTACCCCTGTCAGAAGTAATATGCTCAGGGATACCCAAATCTTGCAATCAGTGCTGAGAGTAAGGCAGATGTATCTGAGGCGGACGTTGGAGTTTCCATGGGAATGGCTTCAGGCCAACGAGTGGAGCGGTCAATGACGGTAAACAGGTAACGATGTCCTTGAGATGTGGGTAGGGGGCCTACAACGTCGACGTGAATGTGGGCAAAAAGACGCTGAGGTTGAGGAAAGGTGCCCACTACTGAATCTGTGTGTCGATGTACTTTGGAAGTTTGGCAAGAAGTACAGGCGGGGACCCAATCCTTAGCATCCTTAGAAATGCTGTGCCAAATGAACTTCGTCTTTAGCAGCTGTGCAGTAGAACGGCACGAGGGATGTGAAAGGCCACGAATTAAATCAAACACCTGTCGGCGCATGAGATCAGGAATCCAAGGTCACGGTCTACCAGTACTGACGTCATAGAGGAGGGTAGTGTTGGAGTCGTCGAGGGGATATCTTCCCAACGGAAGGATGTGCAGGATGTCCTACATGCCTGATACTCTGGATCCTGTCGTTGGGCTTCAGCCAAGGCGTTGCAATCCAATCCCAGTTGAAGGGCATCCAACGTGTTTTTTGACAGGGTATCGGCAACGGGATTCATTTTCCCAGGGATGTGTTGAAGGGTGCAATTGTATTCAGCCACGGCGGAGAGATGTCGGCGTTGATAGACGGAACAGGCGTCAGACTGTTGAGTGAAGGCGTACACCAGAGGCATGTGGTCTGTACGAATGACGAAGGGTGTACCTTCTAAGAAATGGCGAAAGTGACGGACAGCCAAGTGCACCACCAGCAATTCGCGATCGAAGGTAGAATAACCCAATTCTGCCTTGGACAGTTTTCTGGTGAAGAAGGCCAATGGGCGGGGCAAGCCGTTGACCACCTGTTCGGGTACTGCCCCAATAGCAACGTCGCTGGCATCAGTGGAGAGAAGGAGAGGGGCATGTGGGATAGGAAAAGTGAGAGCTGCAGTGGTTAATAGGGCCTTCTTTGTATTGCAAAATGCCGCTTCTTGAAGGGGAACCCACTTCAGGTCCTTGGGCTTGCCCTTGAGGGAGGCGTAGAGGGGAGCAAGAGTGGCGGCAATGGCGGGCAGAAAACGGTGATAATAGTTGATCAAGCCCGAGAAATCCTGCAGAGTTTTGTGGGTCGAGGGCGTGGGGAAGTTCTGAACGGCTGGTACCTTCTCAGGGAGGGGATGGACTCCTTCAGGAGTGATGCGGTGCCCTAAGAACGACACTTCGGTAGCGCCAAAGGTACAATTGTCGTACCGGACTGCAAGTCTGTTTTGTTGCAGGCGGTCGAGCATGATGCACAGGTGACGGACGTGTTCCTCTTTTGAGGAAGAGAACACAAGTATGTCGTCCACATAACATACACAGAAGGGGAGGTCCCCTAAGATGCCATCTATGGGACGTTCAAAAATGGCCCCAGCATTACGAAGGCCAAAACAGGAGTAATTGAAGGTGTATGTACCAAATGGAGTGGTGATTGCAGTCTTGGGGATGTCTTCAGGGTTCATAGGCACCTGATAATACCCCTTCAGGAGGTCGAGGTGGAGAAAACCTTCGCTTTGTGCAGGTAGGAGGTCATGTCGGCGATGTTTGGGAGAGGGTAGAGATCCAGTTCTGTTTGCATGTTCAGGCGCCTGTAATCCCTACACGGATGGAGGGAGCCGTCTTTCTTTAAAACAATGTGTAAGGGTGACGACCATGGGCTGGTGGCCTTTTGGCAAAGGCCCATTTCCTCCATTTCGGCGAACGTCTGTTTGGCGGTTGCCAACCATTCCGGTGCCAGACGTCTGAATTTTGCGAAGACTGTGGGTCCCGTCGTCTTGATATGGTGATAAATACCGTTCATGGTGGGAGCCGTGGGCGTTTGGCAAAGTTCTGGACGGAAAACTTCTGGGTACGACGTGAGGAGGTGGGCGTAGGCATCCGTGGGTGTGCTGATGTGGAGAGCGAGGTTGGAAGGGGCTGGCTGAAGAGGTGTCGACAAGTACGAGTCTGCGTAGACCAATCGTCGGCGGGCAACATTGACCAGAAGATTGAAATGAGAGAGGAAATCCGCGCCGAGGAATGGGAATGTGACGTCAGCAAGGAGAAACTTCCAATTAAATTTACCGTTTCCAAACGATAATGTGAGGTTCTTGTAACCTGAGGTGGGTATCACAGATCCGTTGGCAGCTACCAGGCTGACGTCGGCAGACTTAGACAATGTGCAATGTGTCCTGAAGAGTTCCCTTAACAAAAGAGAATGACAAGCACCCGTGTCTACCAAAAATCACACGCCCGTTCCTGCATCATGTAAAAAGAAAAGATTAGAAACATGGGACGCCACCACCACGAGCTTCGGCTCGTCATGGGGTAGGCGTGTATGTCCTACGGCATTCACGTTAGCTTCAGTCGACGTTGAATAGGCGTACTCTTTGTCAGGAGTGGAGGCGTTGATGGAGGTCTTGAAGATCGTGAAGTAGCTGTCCATAAGGGCGTCGGCTTTGGTCATCAAGTCTTTTATTGGTAAATTATCGACATCGGGTATAGCAGCGCGTACAGGTTCGGGTAAACAGCGTATCCAAAGGGTACGAAGTAGGTTCACCTCACAAGGAGAGCTGTCTGCGGCAGGTTGCAGGCGAGCGATACTGGTCTTTTCCCTGAGGGCGAGCAAAGACCTTTGGTCTCCCAATGGTGGTTGAGAGGGCTGAAAAAGCTTTGCTATACGGGTGGCTGGCGATGGCAAGTACTGCTGCAGAAGGTATGTTTTGAGGGTGTCATACGCTATTGGGTGTCTCCTTGCTCACAAAGCTAGTCAGATATTTCCGGGAAGGTGTCCTCGGGCATCGCCGCAAGAACATAATCTGCTTTGGTGGTTGAGCGAGTCACGCCCTTGATACAGAACTGGACTTCTGCGCGCTGAAACCAAGCAAACGCCTCTCTGCTGGCGAACGACGAAAGTTTCAATGGGGCGGCGCCAACTTCCATGGAGTCCGCCATAGTACTAATGACGGAGGGGCGGGGTGGGGGTGTGGAAGGAGGGAGGAGCGGGTCGATTTCCTGGGTCACCAATGTGATGAGACGAGCGAAGGTTGTGACTCAAAGGCGGAATGAAATCAACTGAGTAGCTTTATTACAGAACATCCGTTTATATATACAAAGACTCTAGGCAAAAAAGGCATAAAAGACATAACAGGCAATTTCATGTTCAACCGACACCGCACCGGTTAACAGTTAAAGGTGAGAAAAACAAGCATGTTATTTCAGGTCCTTATCAGTGCGAGGTAAGAGCGAAGATACAAGCATAATATATACACAAAATTAAATGTTGTTACTATGTATGATCGTGTGATACACGGTTGGTACAGTTGTATCAGTACTGCATACCATATTCAATTCTGTTAAAGAAGTTTCTAATCATACACACACACACACACACACACATATATATATATATATATATATATATATATATATATATATATATATATATATATATATATATATATATATATATATATATATATATATATATATATATATATATATATATATATATATATATATATATGTATATATATATATATACATCAAGCTGTTGGTCACTGTATCTTTGGACCATTCACTCATATTATGTAATATATACATATATATATATATATATATATATATATATATATATATATATATATATATATATATATATATATATATATATATATATATATATATATATATATATATATATATATCATAAACTAAACCGTGCTAGCTCTTTGCCATTCATACTTATCTAAGCCTTTGGGATACTTTAAATTCTTCTTATGCTTCATGAACAAGGCAAACCATAAGTCACCTAAAATATTTCATTTGTTTTCCATCTGCATTCGAACATTCAACATTCATGCTTCACTACCATAAAGGAGAGTTAGCTAAGCAATCGCTACATGCAATCCTATATAGGTTTTCCCAATCATACGCTGCCGACTTTGCTTTGCCTATTCTACTACTCTTATGATATTATCATGAATTATATTAACCCCCAATAACTTGAATTATTAACTACTCCCATTTATGTTTAAGAATCCGTGTAATAAAGAGGAAACATTAAATTTGTTACTTTCACTTATCCATAATGATAATTCTATCATCAAAGTTCTTCTCTTTTTGTTATTGAATATTTTCCTGGATAGGTGAGTGGTGTGTTTCTTCCGTCTCACATTGTGAGATTGGTGGTTGAAGCAGATTACTAACAGTAAGCTTCTATAATCAACTAATACCGGGATAATATCAACCCATTTCTATTTTGTTTAGATTCCTTTATGGTGAAATTGTACTAAATACATAAAATATAGAACCAAAAGCAGTTAGAATGACTTTTTATTTTAAAAAAAGATATGAAACCAATTCACTATAAAACTGTGTCCAAAAACATTGTAAGAAGTAAAGCCCCAAAGCATAAATGAATATTAGTGAGGCTGGGTGTGAAAGACTTTGATCTTTATTGATAGAGTGATAAATATATCCTGACGAATGTTCGTGGTAACGAGAAAATGGTCATTAATTATTGCCGAATTTGCTTTCAAAACTTCATCGCTTAAAAAAATAGTTATTTTTTATGCGCAGGATTTCCGATGATGGATTCATGATTTTTTATAGGGGTTTTGTACGTAATGTTAATACTTGATTTAAAAACATAGAAAAAAAAGCCATTTGGGAAACGAATGAATTAAGTTTTTCATGGGTTTCTTAACTTTTAATTTTCCATTTTGAAATGTAGCTTTGCTTATTAGGAATTTTGCTTAATGAAAGTTTGTCTAGATTATTTGGTGTTCCTATCCATCTTATAAAAAATGTACGCTACCTTACCTATATTCAATGACAAATTTGGAAGTACCCAATAATCCAGGATTCTCTTTTTATCAATCTTACGGAATATATTAGGAAGATTTGATTACAAGGAAAAAGGATATAAATTTGAATAAAAAAAAATCAAAGGGTCTCTTCCGTTCTTTTCGCTTCTGCGGTAATCAAAGTTCGTGGTTACTTCAATCTACTATTCAGCAGATGTCCACTTCTTGTTCTAATTGGGTACTTGTTATATTTTTCAAAAATGACAGTGAATCAAGAACATTTAGAAGTACCATTGTCATATTGTTTACTCCACACTCCTTTCAGTATTATCCAATGCAATTCCTTACTACTTAGAATTGGAAACCGAAAAAGATAAATATGCATAATTTTGAATCTAGTGCATCTGCTCTTCCTCGGATTTTTGTTTTCACTGATGATAAGGAACTGTTAATCAGTTCAAGGAACAAAGCTGACAACCATCACTGGTCCTTTATGAGTAAACATTACGAAATTTTGAGCCACTTCCATGAAATTTATCTTTAGTTTAAAAGAGACTTAAAAGATACACGACTATCAAAAAAAAAAAAAAAAAATAAACGAAAAGATATACTTCTAAAACACAATCATATTTATCGCTTATCTTTTCGAAATGTTATTTTCATAGGCAGTAAAACCTATCCACAAATGCCTTTCATCTCATTTTACTGAGAAATGACGATGGTTGATAAAATTTTTTCTTTTTTGCTATGAAATAAGTGCCTTGAATCTATACGCTTACTTCTTGAAAATCCCTATGATAGGGGAAAGAGTTACTTGTGATGACTCAATATAACCTACCGGCTAACCATATGATAGATCTTATTCCCATTTTTAATCACATTTGGGTTTTTTGTTGGTATTTAAGACTTTAATGACCTTCACTTACCTGTCTGTTTGTGTAACATTAGTAAATTACAGATTTTGAAAAATTTTCAAGGTTTAAAGGAAATTTTAAATTCAACAATTTTCAATTTTATTGCCTCTATGTAAAAGATACTATGAATATAAATTGTCAAATGACATGACAAATCCAGTCACGAAAATAATAAAGGACCTCAGACCCGGCAAGCAAGAAGGGGTTCAAGGATCATGCTGCCAAAGGGTGATGTTATTTTGTATAAACTATGTTCACGGTAGAATGTATTATGTTTGGCCAGACTTCTTGTAATTTTGTAAGAACTTCTACGCGGAGGTAGATTTGAAGTGACCTACAGAAAATATTTGCCAATTTTGCTGCTATAAAATGAGAGGTATCATCGGGCATTATTCTTTCCTTAGTTTATTCTATTGTACTTAACATTTAGTATTGTAGCATGCTACATAACTTGTACATCCTTTGAAACAGCATTTTCAGAGCAATAGTTTGATATGTAAGACTTTATTTTTTTCTTAATATTATGACATTGAAAAGGGAATTTATACATGCTGTGTCATAGGGCAATAAAGAGATTTTTATATTTCAGCTTAGATTTTTATACAAATTTACCATAGAAAAATATATTATAGTTGAAAAATTTTTAAACTATTAAAATACATTATTTGTAGATATGATTTCAGTTACATGAGACTTTAGCCTTCTCTTAATAACATGACAATGCAAATCAAATATACACATACTGGGTCGTGTGACAATAAAGAGCTTTGTATTTTCACTGCTGATTTTTTATAGAAATTTTAATGTGTTGTTTCTGCAAATCATAAACAAATATTGATACACATGGGAATAAATTCTAAAATGGATTTCCTTACAAATTTCTTAGATATAAAAAAAGTTGGTGCGCATTTATAGTAGTCAGAAGCATTGAGTTCTTGGACACAAATTTCTCTCCAGTACCTATCACCTGAGAAAATTGAAGTATACTTATTTCTGAAGCAGAAATTAAATCAATGATTGTTCACAGACAGCTAAGGACTTGCAATCTACAACTAAATATCTCAAGCATGAAATTTCAGAACAATAAAATGTGGTTTCCTTGGATACTTCCACAACCTCTTTTTACCAAGTCTGTAGAAAAATGCAGTCTTTTTTCCCATGCAAATACATTAAAAAAATGGTAACAAACTACATGTCTTTTCCTAGTGATCTGTCAATATCACTGATAAGAATATATGTTTCAGGATCTTTTCTAATCCTTATACTGATTAAGGAAATTTATATTTCACAATAATATTGTTAAAATGACAATATATGTGTCACTGGAATGAATGCCAATACGATTTGTAACTAATTCTTCAGTACTGAAAGCTGCATGCTTAATTGTTACCTTCCTCGTTAGTTGATCCTAGTGTGATGATGTCTCTTGCAGCCTTTTCCTCTACAGCCACTGTTTTTTACTTTTCTGTAAAGTAACTAGACAAGCAGAAAGGATGTTGGCTGCTTGCCCCAAAGACCAGACCATAAACTTGACAGTAAGGATTCCTTATTCTTCATGGCCAAATTAAAATCCTTGAGGGCCAGTCCTGAAAGATGATTCTGATTATTTTATAGTTTTTGCAGTCCTAATTTCCTTCATTTGGCTCATTCCATTACTTTTATACTGGGAAATAATCGCATCTATCAGACCAAACGTGAATGCTTGATATGGTCCTTGGGACATCTTGAAGAAGGGTATTTCTGAATCGTCTTTTAACATCTTTTTAATTGTGTTTGTTTTTTTTTTTTTTTTTTCATTTTACCTTCGGTATCAAACAAGGAGTGTGAAATTTCACATCTATATTCTACTGTGAGTTCTTTGAAACAAATTTCTCCTTAGTGGCTATCACCTGAGAAACTCTGAAGAAAAAATATTTCTGAAGTAGAGGTGCCTTTTATTTTTAAGCCTTTTTTCACATTTGTTGATTCAAAGGTGTTCAGTTTCATATAACGCTCATCTCCACCATTAGGGAGTTGCTTTACCACTGTATTTTGAAATACAAACTTCATTTGATATGCAAACCAAGCTTTCTTTTGTACTCTTGGAATGGGTTGACCATTTCAGTAGTATTCACTTAAAGACAACCTGTACTGTCACCAAATCCTTCTGAGTTATGGCAGCTTCAGATTTATGGAGTTTAGTTGATTTTTCAATGCTTGCTTCAATAAAAACTTCCCGGGAATTTCAGCGACAATGGGTTTTGTTTAAAGTCATTTGATTAGGCAATTTGGTGTCAATGTGACCCATAAAAAGGTCTTGTTCTTGTATCACCTCAGCATTGTACATTTGCTTGATTACCATGTTGGGCAATACACCATTGGGACTACCATGAGCTTACCATACAGTAGATTTCTCTTGCAGAGAATTTGCATGGACAGCTGATGCATTCTTATGAGGGGTATCAGTTCTTTGACATGAAGACTGAGGAAGGTATTGTATTTGGGATAATCCCAAGCTATCAAATATGGTACCATTTCCCCCAGCTTATTCAAGGTGGTCCTTACAATTCCTTTCATGGTGAGCACAAAATAATCTCACCAGAATTCCCTCCATGTCAAAGAAGGTGTTCCATGGTTTGTTTAGTGGAATGACCAAGCATGGCTTCCCTGAACTGTTGACTAAATTCGCAGTATTCAACAGAAAGCAATGGGCTTCACTTATTATTGTTGTAGGATTTATGATATCACTACATTTGGTGAGATCTTCCAAAAAACTTTCTAGTAGCTACACCAGCTGTCACAGAGTCAGCATTAACTCATGAAGGATGGGTAGCCTTAAAATGACTTATAATAATCCTTCTTTTTAACAAATGATTTCTTTGCTACCCTAGTAAAAGTCCCCCAGCAGCTGCAAGAATCCCATATGCACTACATCCTAACATAATCTTTGTGATGGCTTTGATAAATATGTGAGGCAGATGAAAGCCACCAATCATTAATATCTCGATTGAAAATATATAGAACATTATTGCTCTGAAAATGACCTTTCAAGAGATATGCAAATTTTGTAGCACGATGCAATGGAAAATGCTCTGTAAAATCAAATAAAATAAAGACGTAATATTATACTATTACAAATCTATCTATCTATATACCAAGGCACTTCCCCCAATTTTGGGGTTAGCCGACATCAAACAAATGAAAAAAAGGGGACCTTTCCTCTCTATGCTCCTCCTAGCCTGACAAGATACTCAACCGAGCTCGGCTGGTACTGATAGGGTGCCACAGCCCACCCTCCCGCGTTATCCATCACAGATGAAGCTTCATAACGCTGAATCCCCTACTGCTGCTACCTCCACGGTCATCTAAGGCGACAGGAAGGAGCAGCAGTGCCTACCGGAACTGTGTCACAATCGCTTGCCATTCATTCCTATTTCTAGCACACTCTCTTGCCTCTCTCACGTCTATCCTCCTATCACCCAGACTTTTCATTACTTCATCCTTCCATCCAAACCATTGCCTTCCTCTTGTTCTTCTCCCATCAACTCTTGCGTTCATCCCCTTCTTTAGCAGACAGCCATTTTCCATTCTCTAAATAGGGCCAAACCACCTCAACACATTTATATCCAAAATTACAAATATAAAATTTAATTTAGAGCGACCTGCAAGTATGGTCTTTTTCAAGTACCTTTGTGGCTTATATGTAATGTCATAGATATCACCCGAAAGCTCATCCATCTAGCTTTCATTTAGGATATAAAAACAATAAAAACTGGAATTATTACTCATTGTAATTTCATGGAAGATGATAATACCCCTTTTTATAGCATGCAAAAATTTGAATGAGGGTCACCTCAAAACTAACACTGTGTAAATGTCAATATAAAATTCCCGGAAGCCTGGCTAAGAAAATTCCATTTTATAGGGTCCCTATATACTTAAAATTGACACCAGCCTTCGACAGCACAAGGTTTTCGTTGAACCTCTAGTTATCAGTTACAAGTAAAAATATTACAATCACAAGTTAGTAGTTACAAAACTAATAAAAGA
>NC_090725.1:189887642-189907642 GCF_036898095.1 Palaemon carinicauda
ACTGTTTTACTGTTTTCTGTACTATATTTGTATTTAATAACTGTAGGTTGATATCATCAAATTGGTACCCATTCAATCTAGCTTTTGTAATATCGTTTAAGGTTTTTAATAGTACAGCTCCCAAATATGTACTGTAAATACATTCAATATTGCAATACTGCTTTGGCTGGAGAGCCTACTGCCCAACATAAGGCGATGACGGTTATTAGAATTTTCTTCTACGTTACTTAAAGAACCTCTATCGTCTTTAGAAGGCGAAGCCAGGCCGTAATCATGTGTGCAGAAACACGGGTCTTTTGGTGTGGAAGAACGAATGTAGTGGCTGTTCCTTCCACTAGTATAAGGTGGTACACCTTATACTTCACAAATCTCTGTTTATCATTATGTTTCTGTTCCTCATCCTTTTTTTTTTTTTTTTTTTCTTAAATTTTCAATAAAGGTATGATAGTTATTTTAGTAATAATTATGATGGATATTAGTACCAGAAATATACAAAATTTATATTTCTTTACGGGGACCATTGTTCCAAGACTTCAACTTCGTTACTTATTCAAAATTAATTGATAAATAATCACACTAATTTAATATGTAGGTTATTATTATCTAAAAATAATTTAACTACTGTATATATCATTCATAATAGCACCTGTTAACGCACTCTGTAACAGTATATTTATAATATCATAATTGTGTGTATAGTAAACTAATGAATTCGGATAAACTGAGTTTCAGCCAATCAGAAGCAAGCAAGTAACTCCAAGCTTAATACATTTGTACAAGCTTATAAAAAAAATATTATAGTTCCAGACGACTTCCCACTAGTTTGAAATAACTCCTCATTCAAATGACATAGTTTAAAATTATTCAACCGTCCAATGTGCCTTGAGTTTATTGCAGTGAGGTTATCCAATGAAATGAAGGAAGTGAGAGTTTTTTTGTGTCCAATATTTACCCTAAACATTTCGGAAATAACAAGGGGGAAAAAGCAAATTTCAGGAGAAAGCATCAGTCTTCCGTCATTCAAGACAACTGCAACAATTGATGGACGCCTGTGTGAGTGACCTGTCAGACAATATGAGAGAGGCGAGAGGAATGCAACTAAACTATATTGAACAGTCAACAAGCAACGTAAGTACGTAAAAGTTATTCAAACCAGATATAGGATGAAAAGTCAAGCTTAAACAGGTTCTGTTATCAGTGCAGGGGCAGAGCCGGATATACAAATAAAGGAAATAGTGTTACAGTGTACAAGTGGGTGTGAAACACGTGCAGTAAATGGCTCCCCCACCCTTAAAAAGGATATACATGTGAAATAGGGCACCATGCTCTTAACCCTGGATAGGTACGCTCCTCGGACACCCCTTTAAGGGTATACTCGGACGCGAACGACCCCGACGCCAAAAAAAATTCTTGAAAAATCAGTTTTTGCAGTAACCTCCTTTTTTCTTTTGCCAAAAAAAACTTCAATGAATGCTTAAAACAACTGTAAAGATAAATACTACTCATCTGCAGAAAAACTATTTATTATAAATATTCTAAAAAATTAAGTAGAAAAAAAAAGACCTGACATAAAAATTCATAAAAAAAAAGTTTATACATATATACACAAATCCTTTTAGGAATTGATTCTTGAATGTTTAGGACACATCTTGATGTATTTTGGATGAAGTCAGACCCATGGAGGTGAAGATCTGAAATGAGAAAAAAAGGGTAACTTTTTTTGGCCAAAAAAATTTGTCCAAATTTCATGAATTTTTTTGGGTACCCAAATGAAATAGGAAGTGGCTAATTTTTTTAGGGAATAAACATATGTTATCCTAAAATAGAAATATGTAAAAAAATCTTCATTATTTTGTAAATTACATTTATATCAGGGGCCATAACTAAAGGTAATTTTCTGAGTACTTAGAAATTTCGTAAAAAATACATATATTTAATATATAATATGATATTTATGCAGGTAAAAATATACCAAAATATCACAAATTCTATAGGGAACAAGAATATATATAGATAGGGCAACTTACGCTTCGGATATGTCCACAAAATGGCCGCCAACCACATTGACTCAGACTCCCTAATCTGCCACTTGAAATGTAGGAAGGGTATGTCAATTTCAAGGTGTTATTTACTAATCTAATTATTATTGGATATGCATAAAAATTGTATGGTGGGTTGCTGGATAATTGTCGATTATTTTACGACTAAAAAATTAAAATTCTGACCCAAAAAACATTTTTTCAAGGGAAATAAAATCGAAAAAAAAATGTAAAATATAATATTTTAGCTAAAAAAATTTGATGATATTCAATCAAAAAAGAAGTAAACAAAATTTTCCGACAAATAAACATCTAGAGGAATCATTACTCTGTGATAGTTCCTTAGTACGTAGTAATTTTGAAAGAATTGGGAAAAAACGAAAAAATGGCAATCACCGGAAAATCGAACACATACCTATATATACGCCATATCTGGCTAAAAAAAAGATAGGCATGGGTAGCCAGATCATCTAGAAACACTATCCAACACTATAAAAATATAAGTTTTGCAACACTACTTGCCAATTCCTTACGGTAACATGACTAAGCAAAAAAATGCAAAACAAATAAAAAGGGGCACTCGCGGAAAAATGGCTAACATTCTAATATACGGCATTTCAGAAAAAAAAAAATTCAGCCACGTACTAGGCAAACCATCAAGGCACATTTTCCGACAAATAAACATCTAAATGAATCATTACTCTGTGATAGTTCCTTAGTACGTAGTAATTTTGAAAGAAATGGGAAAAAACGAAAAAATGGCAATCACAGGAAAATCGAACACATACCTATATATACGCCATATCTGGCTAAAAAAAAAGATAGGCATGGGTAGCCAGATCATCTAGAAACACTTTCCAACACTATAAAATTATAAGTTTTGCGACACTACTTGCCAATTCCTTACGGTAACATGACTAAGCAAAAAAATGCAAAACAAATAAAAAGGGGCACTCGTGGAAAAATGGCCATTCTAATATACGACATTTCAGAAAAAAAAAATTTCAGCCACGTGCTAGGCAAACCATAAAGGCACATTTTCCGACAAATAAACATATAAATGAATCATTACTCTGTGATAGTTCCTTAGTACGTAGTAATTTTGAAAGAAATGGGAAAAAACGAAAAAATGGCAATCACAGGAAAATCGAACACATACTTATATATACGCCATATCTGGCTAAAAAAAAAATAGGCATGGGTAGCCAGATCATCTAGAAACACTTTCCAACACTATAAAAATATAAGTTTTGCGACACTACTTTCCAATTCCTTACGGTAACATGACTAAGCAAAAAAAGGCAAAACAAATAAAAAGGGGCACTCGCGGAAAAATGCCCAACATTCTAATATACGGCATCTCAGATAAAAAAAAAGACATGCACGTGTTAGCACAACCATCAAGGCACACTTTCTAACACATAAACACGAAAAAAAAAATCAATAATATACGGCAATTCCTTACTACGTAGTAAATTTTTACAAATATTGAAAAAAAAAACAGAAATTGGCACCCGCAGTTAAATACCCAATATACCAATAACTACGTCGTATCTGACAAAAACAAAATCACGCATGGGTAGCCAGATCATCTAGACACACTTTCCAACACTAAAAAAGCAAAAGTTTTACGACACTATTTGGCAATATCTTACGGAAAAATGACTTGGCAAAAAAATGAAAAAAAATGAAAAAGGGGCACTCGCGGTAAAATGCCCGACATTCTAATATAAGGCATCTCAGATAAAAAAAAAAAAGACATGCACGTGTTAGCCCAACCATCAAGGCACACTTTCTAACACATAAACATGAAAATAAAAATGAATAATATACGGCAATTCCTTACTACGTAGTAATTTTTACAAATATTGAAAAAAAACAGAAATTGGTAACCGCAGTTAAATACCCAATATACCAATAACTACGTCGTATCTGACAAAAACAAAGTCACGCATGGGTAGCCAGATCATCTAGACACACTTTCCAACACTAAACAAGCAAAAGTTTTACGACACTATTTGGCAATATCTTACGGAAAAATGACTTGGCAAAAAAATGAAAAAAAATGAAAAAGGGGCACTCGTGGTGATGAACGACATTTTAACTAAAAAAAAAAATCATGCACATGGTAGCCAAACAATCCACCAAGACTTTCCACAACTGATAACCTATACAAGTTGCACCATTCTACGACAATTTCATAATACGTAATAACTTTGATAATTATGCAAATTACCTTAGAAGGGTAAACTCGGTCGCGCTCGACCCCGACGCGTCTCAGAAATCGGGGAAGGAGTACAGCTACAGCAATGCACATCTGGACACTACTAGAGCGTGTAGGGGAGACACCTCCTGCAGGTCGATCACCCACAAATTCAGTCACGGGGGTGAGTCACGTGAGAAAAACCTGTTTTTTTTTGACGCTCGGGGTCGCGAACGACACATCGTACCTATCCAGGGCTAAGAGGCGCACTGTAAGTGGAACATCTTGCAGGAAATATGCAGGTTTAAAGCGATCAATGGAGACCCAGTTTTCTTTGCCACGAATGTTAATTAAGAGAGCCTTTGTTGTGAGAAAGATCACAAGGAAAGATCCCATGTAAAGCAGTGGCTTACTAGTGTCTTTTCTCAGGAAAATATGATATATCTTGCTTAAATCTGTCGGTGTGTGTAGTTTGGTGGCATGGAGGAAATTTTTCCACAACATGAAGTAGGCACTGGAGACTGCCAGAGGAGGTTGCTGAAGAAAAAAATTCGGCAGTGACGACCAATGAGTCGTCATACACCATAGCTGCAAAGACATACAGTGCATCTTTAGGAGTGGTCCTTAGTCCTAGGAAGATCCAGGGATGCTGAGTAAACCACTTGGAGTCATTGCATCAAAACATCAAAGCTGCTTTGATGGTGCTATGAAAACATTGAGCCATTTCATTTGCTGCAAGACTGTAGGTGGTTGTCTGATGTAGAGTGATACCCGGGAGACTTGCTGATGGTGTCCACAATTGAGAGGTGAAAATGATACCTCAGTCAGAAGAAGTATGCTCAGGTATACAAAATCTCGCTATCCACACTAGGAGTATGGCTGATGTACATAAGGCGAACATTGCAGGTTGCATGAGGATAGTTTCAGGCTATAGAGTGAAGGAGTCAATGACAGTAAACAGGTAACAATATCCTTGGTATGTGGGTAGGGGACCCACTACATCAACATGAATGTAGGCAAAACGACGCTGAGGTTGAGGGAAGGTGCCTACTCCTGAATCCGTTTGTCGATCTACTTTTGGCATGAAGTACAGGCATGAACCCAATCCTTAGCATCCTTAGTAATACCGTGCCAAATGAACTTGGTCTTTTGATCGGCAAAATGGATGTGAATGGCCATGATGGAATCAAACACCTGACGGCACATGGGGGCAGGTATCCATAGCTGTGGTCTACCAGTACTGATGTCACAGAGGAGGGTGGCATTGGAGTCATTGAAAGCAGAGTCTTAGCAATGGAGGGGTGAGCAGGATGTCCTACATGCTTGGTACGTCGGATCTTTTCCTTCAGCTTTTGCCAATGCTTGGGAATCGAATCTGGGGTTAATGACAGCCAATTTGCTTCTTGACAGGGCATCGGCAACAAGATAAATTTTCTCAGAGATGCGTTGAAGGGTACAGTTGTATTCAGACATGGTGGAGAGATATCAGCGTTGACTGTCGAGTGATGATATGCATCAGAGGCATGTGGTTTGTGCGAATGACGATGGGTGTACCTTCTAAGATGTGGTAATTGAAATTAGATTAGATGGGTCGTTCCTTGGACAGTTTCCTCCTGAAGAAGGCCGCGATTTGTTAACCACCTGCTTACAGACTGTACTAATAGCAATGTCACTGGCTTTAGTAGAGAGAAGGAAAGAGACATATGGCACGGGAAAAGTGAGAGCAGCAGCATTTTATTGGGTATTTTTTTTTGCATTACAGAAGGCCCACTTCAAGTCTTTTGGCTTCCCCTTAAGGAAGGCGTAGAGGGGGGGCAAGAGTGGCAGAGATGGCTGGCAGGAACTGGTGATAGTAGTTGATCATGGCCGAGAATTTTTGCAGTGCTTTAACAGTCGAGGGCATGGGGAAGAAGTTCTGAGCAGCAGCTATCTGATCAGGAAGAGGGTGGACTCTTTCAGGAGTGATACGGTACCTAAGAATGATACTTCATAGGCACCAAAGGTACACTTGTCATACCGGACTACAAAACTATTCTAATATAGGGGATTGAGCATGCTGTGTAGATGATGGAGGTGTTCCTCTTTGGAGGAAGAGAACACAAGTTTGTTGTCCACGTAACATACCCAGAAGGGAATGTCCCTCAAAGGACATCCATGAGGCATTAAAAAGTAGCTCCAGCATTACAAAGGCCAGAACAGGAGTAATTAAAGGGGTTTGTATAAAAGGGGGTGTAGATGGTGGCCTTGGGAATGTATTCTTGGTTCATGGGCACCCGATAATAACCCTTTAGGAGGTCGAGCATGAAGAAAACTTTTGTTGTGTGAAAGTAAGAGGTAGCATTGGCAATGTTTAAAAGGGGCTAGTCATTCGGTTCTGTCCGCATTTTTAGACACCTATAATCCCCATATGGGCGCAGAGAGCCATCTTTTTCCAGAAATATGTGTAAGGGCAACGACCATGGGCTTAGGGTCTTTTGGCAAAAACCAATTTCTTCCATTTCAGTGAACGTTTGTTTAGCGGTTGCCAAACAATACGGTGCCAGATGCCTGAATCTGTGGCATCTCTAGATGGTCTGATATGAAGAGCGAGGATGGAGGGAGCTGGTTGACAAGGAATCGATGAGTAAGCATCTGCGTTGACTAATCATCAGTGAGCAACATCACGCAGGAGGGGGAAATGGCAATGTGAAGTCAGCATTGAGAAGCCTACAATAGCATTTGGCTCTCCCAAATAATGATGTGAGGGTCTCATATCTTTGGGTGGGGATTGTAATTCCGTTGGCAGCTACCAGGCACACATCGGTAGGCTTAGATAGCCTACGTCATGTCTTGGAGAGTGGTCTTGGTAGAAGAGAATGGCAAGAACCAGTGTCTACCAAAATAATGTCTATACTTGCATCATGTAGAAAGAAAAGATTAGCGATAGGGGAGGCCACCACCACAAGGGATGCCCTACTTATAAGTTTTTTGGCCACGGACAACTCTTTCCTCATTTCTTTGCAGTAGATATGAATTTGGAGTGGCAGTTGCATAACTGCGGCCGATGGGTGTCAGTAAATGGCTGAAGACGTTGTTGGTTGGGGCTTCAGCAAAGGGTGTCATATACGGTTGTATGAGGCTTTGTCGCCACTCTATCATCTCACTGGGTGGGCGTCTGTGTCTTTCTGCATTCCGTCCTACCGCGTTTATGTCAGCTTTGGTCGATGTAGAATAGTTTTCCTCTTCGTCAGGAGTGCAGGCGTTATTCCAGATCTTTAAGGTGGTGAAGTGCCTGTCTATAAGAGTGTCGACGTTGATCATCAGGTCCTTCATGCGAAAAGTATCAGCATCGAGGATAGCAGTGCGTACAGTTTCGGGCGTGTACTCAAAGGGCACAAAGTAGGTTCATATCCTGAGGAGAGCATATAAGGCAAGTTGCAGGCGAGCGATACACATCATTTCCCTAAGCATGATCAAAGTCTTTTGGTCTGCCAACTGTTGATAAGAGAGCTGAAAAAGCTTGGTTTAACGGGCGTCTAGCAATGGCAAGTACTGCTCCAGGATGTATATTCTAGGACATCGTATGCCATTGATGTATCCCTTGGTCGGAAAGTAAATCAGAGATTTCCGGGGAAGCGTTATCGGGGATCGCTGTAAGGACATAGTCGGGAAACTAAATCAAAACAAGAAGGGAAACTAATTACCAAGAAATCCGGAAAGATATCATTGCAGATAGCCTCATGGAATTGTCTGCCTTTTTTTCATTCTTAAAAAGAAATATTTTTTGATCTGTTGAAATTAATCAAAATAACCTTGGTACCTCAACTAACATCAGCCTCTTAGGAATGGAGCTTTCCATAACTAGGGGTCATATAAAGTTACTTACGAAATGTAATAGAAGATACAATAAAATCACCTAAAACGAGCAAATAATCTTGTAATGGAAGAATTTATTAATCGCTTTTGAAAGCAGTACAACATCAACATGACTGCTGTTCTGAGTTATGTCTTGCATTGGTTTCGTCTTGAGACTAGGGCATTGTAACAAGTCTTCCCTCTGCTATTCATGAGTGGCCTTTAAACCTTCAATCGGTGGATCGGACGTCATACTTCTCATGACCTTACTGAGTGATTCTTCGAAGACGAAATTACTTCTTCTGTTTCGAGAATGATTTTAGAAAATACAGGAGAGGAAATCAAAGAAACAAATAACCGCAAGTCGATGTATATTAGTACAATCAGTGAATAGCAATGGTTTTGCAAAAGTTATTATTAGATTACAATCAGGAAATCCGTCAATTAAGATAAACTCATTTTGAAATATAGTATGACCGATATTTGTAATAACAAGAATAAAATGCGATGTACATCTGTCTTCAAAATCGACATTATTTCTACCGGATGAAGCAACTATAATTCGTTCTTATTTTTGGAGCTGGTGATATCAATAAAAAAACACTATTGTAAAACAATAACATTGTTCTGTAATGCCTCACATATCTCAAACAATAAAATAGATTAATATTGTATCCTATTTTGCATGGAAAAATTAAATGTCAAAATGGTTCAGGATATTGATGAAATGCCTACAGCGGGATTGAAGCTGGGACGTCTCTAGGGCTAGTAGCGTAGGCAGATGGTGAGGAGAGGTTCACTCAGTCTGGTTGGGGGAGGGGCATTCAGATGTTTGCCCTCTCACCTTTAAGTATTTTTTTTTTATAAATAATGCCAATGAATTAATTTTGTTAAAGTGTTATGATAACATATGCTCACATTTTAGCTCTGTCATCCATTTGGCCTTAGGGTAAAATCATGGAGAGAGTAATTGAAATCAACTTTATTTTAGGGCATAAAGAATAGATATGTGTGAAAATTAATAAATGATCTGAAAATCCACTTCTTAATAAAAAAAAAGAATAATGATTGATTTATATGTTATGTTGACCATAATGGCTGAGTTTGAGTAAAAATTATGTCAATAAAAGAATACCCACAGTATAAATCAGATATTAGTTCAAATGTATAAATATTTACTAAACATTGTTTAGACTTTTAGATAGACATGCAAACACACGCGCAGCTGTCGACAGAGTTTGACTACTCCTTCTCTCCTGCCTCCCCCGAGAGACGGGGAGAGACTGGGGGTTAGATATATGTCTGGTAATGCCGCTGAGCGTAACCGGAAAGATATACACACATACCCACAACCACACACAAACACCCTCACACACACATACACTCACACACACATACACATACACACACACACACACACACACACACACACACACACATATATATATATATATATATATATATATATATATATATATATATATATATATATATATATATATATATACATATATATAGGCTATATATATATATACACATATATATATATATATTTTTTTATATATATATATGTATGTATATATATATATATATATATATATATATATATATATATATATATATATATACATATATGTATGTATATATATATGTATGTATATATATATATATATATATATATATATATATATATATATATATATATATATATGTGTGTGTGTGTATATATATATATAATTTGATGCTTTTATATATTCTAGAATGTATATACTGTATTCGGTAGATGTCCCCATTCATAATCTAATTTCTGGCCATCATCATTATAGATTCCTGAGACCTCCCTGACTAAGTTTGTTGGCAAACTTAGGAGGTCGTCTTATCTTAGGCAATCTGCAATAGATAATGAACTGTATAACTGCAACAATTTGGAGATTAAAGATAAACCCTCCTTTTTTTAACACAAGCTGTTCCCATAAACTGTCGACACCTTTTAATATAAGCAATCTTTTGAGAATTACCACCTAAAAATATTTGCGTCAGTAGAATAAAGTTATTTCCACCAATGGGGTCATATAGGTTAAGCTGATTATCAGAAACTTAACTAGGCATAAAATAAAATCTTAAAATCACAGAGAACAACATTCTACATTTATTGTAGAGAAGATGGATGGCGGGCTCAATCTTTTGAAACAGCTTATTGAAATTAGTAAAATATGGCAGTATAATTTATGAGGTTCTGTAAAACATAATTCTGGAAAATTAACGAATTCTTTCATCCGCTTGGATCTACGAGAAAAAATGTGGGTAAATTTATCTGATCAAATCCTTACATTTTCTTGGATGTGTCTTCACTGCATTTGAGGCACAAAAGTTGACAGGTGCACTTCAAAATTGTGATACCTGGTACAGGTTTCTTTAGTCTATTTAATATGGAATTGTGCTTGCCCATGATGTTACTGGTACATCTGTTACAAATCATATTAAATTTTCTATTGGGTTTTCATGTACTGACAGTAAGTTGATAATCAAATCCAAGAGGTGATGACCTCTCGATCCCTCATGGTTTTCACCTGGAGTGTGTACTTCCATAGGATGTAGCAACTTCAACTGGATGGATTTATAATTGGCATCAAAATATTTCACTACTACTGCACATGGTTTCATTGTACTTATATCGGTCGTCTTATGTATAATGATAGAAAATATGTTTATTTTTTTTTAGAGATTCTACTATTAGTTCTCTAGCAGTTTGTCCTATATCTTTAATTACATACGTTGCTTTCGACCGCTTCAACGCCATGGATTAGAATAATCTAGGATTCTACCTGATAATAATAGAATTGGAAGGAATACTATGATTTGCGAAATATCCTGCAAGTTTTACCTCAGATCTTATCATCTTATCTTTTAAGGAACTATCTACACTTCTACAGCGACATCAGTATCCCGGCGAGTTGATAGGGATGGTTTAAGGAGAGCTGCTTTTCTTGTAACATTAGCTGAATGAATAGCGCATATCATGTGGCGCTTGATAGAGGTTATTTCTGCTAATAGTGTTTTTCTGGCACATATCACAAAAAGCCATTTTCTTGTACCTCCTTTAGCCACTCTCTCATTCGCTCATCTGAGATCCTAGCATGGACAAACTTGCATCTTGGCGCCATGTCCGACTGTTATCTGAATAAGGAAATTAGATTTGTAAAAAATTATGTACCTTCCTACCTGATTGTCAACCGAATATGGAAGCTATATCAAATGAGTTGAATTAATTATATAAAAACTATTTTAGCTAAGCTGTATGAAAGTGTTCTTTAAGTATACAAAGGTTACCTATAACTCTAATGCATATCTCATCTCTATTTATCGAATTTACAAAACTTAGTTCGTAAAATCTAATAAAAAAAAAATGCGTGATTCCATTAACATTCTAAATAATCCATATCTCAAAAGATGTAGGTTATGGATAAGACCCTGCTGATTCCTATGGGTTTTACCCCAATGCTCGTTGCAAGAGATATGCGAAACGAAAAGCTGGATTGTTCTTTGCCACAGAAATGCAAGTTTTTAAAACTGCAAAGGCTATGCAGTTTCTGCATCAAAGGTGCTGAAAAACATCAAAATGTATCAGTAAATTTAATTTCTAAATAACAGTAGTAGTAGAAGCATACACATATCTAAAAGACGTTATGGTACGGCATTTCTGCGCGTAGTTCGGAATAAGTCTAGGCATTTAAAAGATAACACTATCGTCATATTTACGGAGTACCAGCAATGTCATGAACAATGTTATACCAACAATCAACAAAATATCCGCCAAAATAGCCAAATATAATTACAATTTCTATACTCTATGTTAGTTTTAATTCAAAATACCATTCAGATCAACAGATAAGGAAACATGCATGTCATTTTATCGATATAAAACAGATCCATATAATTATTATTATTATTATTATTATTATTATTATTATTATTATTATTATTATTATTACGTGTTAAGCTACAACCCTGGATGAAAAAGCAGGATTCTATAAGTCTTGGGGCTCCAACAGGGAAAATAACCCAGTGAGGAAAGGAAACAAGGAAAATTCGAATATTTTAAGAACAGTAACATTAAAATAGATATTTCTTATATAAACTATAAAAACTTAAACACAACAAGAGAAATAAAAATAATATAGAATAGTGTGCCCGAGTGTACCCTTAAGAAATAGTTTTTCAACCTCGATAACTATGCGAAATATTTGTCCGTTTCTGACAGAGTAGTGGAGAAATCGGAAATTGAAATAATGGAAATCCCTCCGTAATTTTATTTTTCCGTCTTTACTCGCAGAATTCCTCATTTTGTGAACGGGCAGTGTGGCGGCCCCAGCCCGACACGGAAAGCTTTTTTATTCGTACAATTAGTGAAGGCTCTTTGGAAAAGGAAAAAGTGACAGTACAAGAAGATACTGGCTCTAGAAGTGTTGTGTCCAAGTACCAAATAACTATTATAATAGGAAATGATTCTGTGGTCTTAATGACAGATGTATCGATGGATATCCAGTTTCATAAAAGTACTTTAGGTATGATCGTATGCTAGTTATCTCTCTCTCTCTCTCTCTCTCTCTCTCTCTCTCTCTCTCTCTCTCTCTCTCTCTCTCTCTCTCTCTCTCTCCTCCTACTACTACTACTAGTGGTTTTTCTCTCCTCTATCACATATTCTATCAAACCTTTTTCTTTGATTTCTATTTGTAGTAGTAGCAGTAGTAGTAGTAGTAGTAGTAGTAGGAGAGAGAGAGAGAGAGAGAGAGAGAGAGAGAGAGAGAGAGAGAGAGAGAGAGAGAGAGAGAGAGAGAGATATTCTGTTCAGGGTGAGGCCGGTAAGATCGTTTATTTTTAGCCTTGTGCCAAATCAACTCTCGAATAACTGTTTCTTTTATGTCTCATTTATGTGTTATTTGAAAGTGATTTTTATAATTTTGTATTTAGTGAAGGAATCTATATACATCCATGAGTGTTAATGTTTAGAATTATAACAACGAATTGTTTAGATTCTATGAGATGCCGGAAAGACTTTTCCTTTGTTGTCAAGAAGAACTAAGGAGAAAATCACTTCTCCTGGTGGAAAAACCTTCTTTCATATGACTTCTGTCATACTAATTTTTATAATTAGTTGCTATTTGGACATCCATCGAAAACTTGTGGGGGTGGGAGTAAAAATTAAAAGACAAGTTTATATAATTAGGGTAAGTACAACTTACTTTTAGAAATTTGTTCCTACAAATATAAAAACCCTTGTTATTTAATAGGAGACTTATCCTAAGGAGAGAGAAAATCCCAAACACCAACTGCAGGCTGGTTTAAAATCCCAGAATGACCATACACTTTGACCTAGGGATGTGCATAAGTGTTGGCTTTTGGTGACACAGAAAGGGAAGAATCGCCGTCCAAAAGGATTCGTCTGAATGGAGGATTAGGGAGATATATTTATATCTATTCGTAACGAAATAAGAGGCTCAAACTTTTCTTCAAAATTTTTTGTTAGAATTATAAGTACTGGTGTTGTCCACATTTGGTTCTATCCAAATATGCCAAGGTTGATGGTTGTAAATTACTTATGGAAAGGAGTATTGTTACCGCAGTTCGCGCTACTATGTATTTCGAAAAAAAAAAAAAATAAATAAATAATCGAGCAGACCTCCCCAAACATCTTGTATCTGGAGAAATCTTTGGTGAATTAGATTTGCCTAGTTATAAAATGTTCAATAGACACCACGTCACCTAAAGCCACTAGAGTACGACTGCCAACAGGGAAAGGGTGTGATTTGATTATATTTCATGCTGATACAAAAGATGGCTTCATAGACAATACCGAGTTAGACTTTTTCCTCATATAAATGATGGGGAAAAAAGTAAAAAATTAGTTGTAAATAAATACTATACAGATAAAATATAGATAATGCATATTTACAGAGAGAGAGAGAGAGAGAGAGAGAGAGAGAGAGAGAGAGAGAGAGAGAGAGAGAGAGAGAGAGAGAGAGAGAGAGTCATTAATCTGATAATTGCTGTCAAACTTGCAGAACTGCACTAAAAAAAAATTAGTAATCTGCCACACCTTCAACAACTTTATGCTGTTGACACACTAGAGTTCTTCGCCACTACCTCGACTTCCTTACAACGAGGATTGTAGCGAATCTGTGGATCGTGACACTACAGACACTCTTATAAGCTGATGGATGTCCGAATGTTTGTGAGATATTTCCATTTCCCATCTTTCTGGACGACAGGTGTCACGACAGGTGTCTGGGGGCACGAAACCGGTCAAATATTTTTGCTATGGGCAATTGAATCGTCCAGAAAGAGGTGAAATTGAAAATATCGCTCTCTAACGCCTGAACATCTATCTACTTATATGAGTGCCTCTACTCCTGGCTACATAATCAGCTAGTTATCACCTTTAATGACTATAGAAATATTCCATTTTTAAAGAACCCAGAGAAATTGGCTAAGGCTCCGGGTAGATATAGGTAAGAACGGCTGTGAGTGAGGATGATCAAAATGACTAAGCAGAGGACATCAGTACTGGGACAGATCTTGGACAATATATTAAACCTGAGAGCAAAAGTCAGGATCAAGTACAGCATGAGAAATGCAGTATCAGACCACTAGCAGTAGTTTCAGTAAATAAGTATGTAGATGAGTGGTAGTCAAAGTATGCCCAACGCAAAAAGATCTCATTCTTTTATTGAAGATCTAAAAAGCGTCATGTAACTATCCTGACACCTAATAAGAAGAGGAAGAGAGAAGAGAATCCGTAACTGTCTGGTAAAAAGAGTGATAGCTGAGTGCAGTCGTCATCAAGGAGAGCACATTGGGAACGTAATAGCCAGAAGACTGGGTTTAATTTTGACTCATGGGAAGAAGAGAAGCACCAACATATAAATTTTAGTAAAGTTCTAGTAAGCCGATGATAAAGGTTCTTGATGAATATCAAGATACCCTAACCAAGGGAAGTCTTCTTTAGAAGAGGATGAATTCTAAGTAACTACGGAGCTGTTACTTAGACTGCAAGTAATATCTTATGATTCCGAAAAAAAAATGAGATGCTGGTCATGGTAAAAATTTATTTTTTTTAGTAGTGATCAAATATCTCATACTGTTCACCAATATTTTAGCTGAAGAAAGGGAATAGGTTGAATAGATTAAGTGCTCAGTACCGTCAACTAAATACAATAACCATTTTTTAAAATTAACCAATACGAGATTCAGAGGCTATGCTTACAAAACCTCAACATTACTATTTTTAAACTTAGTTGGAAAAATAGAAGGGATATGATTAGATTCAATTGGAAAAGGCATCAAATTAAAGGATAGTATTCATAGAAGATCACATTCTTAGTGTGATCTTAGTGTTGAGTAGAGGTTAGCATTCAAGATGATGCCATTCCGAATGATGAAGTTGGCAGCAACATTCAAGAGAGGGATGATGGAGCTCGTAGCTACAATCCAGAACACTAAGACAATTTTGTAAAATGTACAATAAAGAATACAGATAATGGGAAAAGAAATTCAAGCAACGCAATGACCTATCCAATAGACTATTGGAGCTTCCATGAGCTACTTTGCATAGAGTTAACTTGAATCTGTAGGACACAATATAAGCCAATGACAAAGAAAAAATTAAGAAGATTCAAGATGCATCACACCAAAGAACAAGATATAAGAGAGATCATTCATCAGATTATCAGCATACTATATGAGCTTAGCGTAAAGCTACGTTAATCTTTCGTCCAATTAAATAAAACACCATGCCGTGTCTAACAATCTTAGGTATTAAAAATCCACAGTGCACTGAAGCAGAAATAAAGCATCTCTATGACAATTTTTTGAAATTAGGTTAACCTAGGATTGTCATTACTAAATCACTTAGCAAAGCAAGGAAAAGATTTGACTCTCCCTCAACTAAAACTGAGAGAGATCCAAATAGCATGTTGGTTCTTCTGTTCTCTCCTAGCCTTGCTAATATATAAAAGAAAGAAATCATTTAGAGTTAACAAGAACATAGATAACGCTTTTAGGTACAACAATACCATAAAGTGTAAAGTATTGAAATATAAAGGGGTCGGGAAAATAGAAGAAAAGGGAGTCTACATTATTCCATGTCAGGATTGCAACAAAAGTTATGTTTGGGAGACTGGCAGAGCGTTGCAAATACGTTTGCAACAACACAGATGGGCCTGCTCTATCGGCCTCCAAAACAAAGCTGTGGCTAGTTATTCTCTAGATGTTGACCATAGAATTGAGTTTAATAATACCAAAATAGCATTCAAAGACTTAGATACTGGTCGTAGGAGGGTAGTTAAGGGGAGCCATGATTCATGCAATGGACACATTTGATTATGATGAATCTTTTAATCATGGAGACGACATTATTAGTAATGTGATTTTTAGAAAAGCTTTTAAAACATTTAGAGCTGCCTATACTTCTACCGATCCTCTGCTTCCTCATGCGCAAGCGTGTGCCATTGAAAATATTGATCATAGTCATGATGCCAACAACAACACAGAGTCACAGTTGCAGGATATCAATATCACCTGATTAGAAAACAGACCGCCACCAAGACGATTGGAGAGCATCGGTAATAGTCGACAAAATATCCAGTTACTCGCCGACTAGCTATTTTACCAGGAAGACTGTTCACTCGTTAGAAAACTTTAATATAATGTATTAGCTTCAACTACTACTTTAGTTTAATTACTTTCATCTTGTAATTGTCATATATTTTTCTAGGTTACCTTTGAAACATTATAAAACTTTTTTTTTCTTTCAGCCGAAGATTCACTTTGTAAAAAGAGCGAAAGCTCCTGTATTTTTTAAATGTACAATGTATATAAATGTGGATTTTAAATACCCAATCTTACGTTCATTTGACTGTCCTAGTAAAGGAATGCCAAATAAATTGAAGGTACATCAACAGAAAGGAACAGGAAGTGTTTTATAAATTAAAGCAGCTTTGGGAAATACAACAATAGTGTGTACCAAACTTCAAAAAAATATTCATCGTAAGAATAGATGCATAACATGAATACCTTGGAAGTATGATACCGCAAGAATTAAAATATGGCATGATTTGAATTACTTACACATTTGGGAGACTCAAGAAAATGAGGGTATCTGTTTTATCATTGAGAAGGAAACTCAAACCTCAGTATCTGTAGTCATAAGATTTCATTGTAGTAGATTTTGTAGTGCAGACAGACCACATACCATTTACTCATATCTAAGGATGTAAGAATGAAATTTCAAGAATTATGGGATGGGTTATAACACTCAACAGCTACAAGCTTTGAATGGAGAGTATCTTATGAAAGCAAATTACTAGTACATTCTTTCAACAGATTGACTTATTGACTTATTGTCTATGTGATTTACGTATGTTTTCCTAATCAATTTGTCAAGCCATTTTTTTCTATGGTTTCTTCTACTATTACATTTTCTAGTTACCCGAATTGTCTATGTATTTTTTCGTTATTAAGTACAGCAAAGAGTAATATATATATATATATATATATATATATATATATATATATATATATATATATATATATATATATATATATATATATATATATATATATATATATATATATATATATATATATATCCGTATATGTATATATATATATATATATATATATATATATATATATATATATATATATATATATATATATATAGTATAGTATATATATATATATATATATATATATATATATATATATATATATATATATATATATATATATCGTATATATATATATATATATATATATATATATATATATATATATATATATATATATATATATATATATATATATATATATATATATGATCAGGTGAAAAACCATATGTTTATTTTTCACCATGGTGATTATGATAGTATCATTAATAGTTTTTTATTATAGATATGTTACAATAAAATAAAGAAACATTTTACTGATGTAAGCTATAGTGATGACTATACCATTAGTAGTCGTCAGGTAACCACTTCAGTAGGTTTTGTCCATAGAGAAGTTGTGAAACTTTCATCCAATTTAATTTCACATTCGTTTTAGATACTTTATTTATTGAAGGTTCAAGAAGGAATTGATATACGCTACTTTAACATTGGGTCATAATTAATCATTATTTCATTAAATGAGTTATTACTTTCAGTATATATACTGTGTATAAAACAATTGGTCGCTAGCACGCGATACATTTCATACACATTATGAATCCGTGACAGAGCCGCGTGCTAGTCTAGGTGCTTGTACACAGTGCGTCCCTTAATCAGACATTTCTATTGGTTAAACTCACATCCCTACATCTCTCTCTCTCTCTCTCTCTCTCTCTCTCTCTCTCTCTCTCTCTCTCTCTCTCTCTCTCTCTCTCTACCATTTAAAAAAGGCATGTATTTTTTTTTGCCTGTCTTTTTGCTCTCGAAGTAACTGGTATTAATGGTCACAGCACCACTGTTCTGCAAAGATATAGCGTTTTTCCTAAGTAATATTATTTCCAAGTAACGCCAAGCTTCAATTTTCTAATAAGACAGTCACTATTATTTGGAATACTGGTTAAATGCAAAATACGCTCTCCTGCGTTTCAGTGGTATAGTCATGAAATCCAAATTTAAATTTTACAAGAATCATTTGATCTGTGTAAAATATACATTTTATTCAATAGATTTAAATTAATTAATATATATGAAGTCATTTTGAAAGAGAAAGTCTCACGGCTGAGAATTTGTGTCGATTTCCATTTCCAAAAGGACGTCAGCCAGCTTCAAACTAATCAATCAGTCTCCTATTGGATCTGAATAACTGATTTTCTCTTGCGGCATATTGACTGAGACCTATCTAAATTTAATATTTCACTGCATATAAACCCAATAGCAGAGTTCGGTATCTTTTAAAGGTCTTTCTAGCGTTAAAGAAATTCTGGCTTTAAGACCATCCAGGAGAACTCCTCTCTTCTGGTGTTTTGAAAATATAATATAATGTATTATGTGATAACCTAATATTTTGGGTAAGTCCAGATAACTCTCAACTTTTTTTTTTTCCAGACATTGTGTCTTTCTTCTAAGGTCAGCGATTGAATAATGACTTCATAAATACTAATCAGAGTAAAATTATATAAATCTATCATCCAAGTACTTAGTGGCAACAATCACAAAAAAATATGTGTCGAATACCATGAAATTTCGGAAATACACTTAGGGGAATAATAGGTGGACAGATTTAAGTGATGTTTTATTTTGAAGATATATCTTATACCTAGATTTGAATTTTGTCTAGTGAACTTTTATGATTATTGTTACTTCGGGTATTTTAGAGTGATCACTTCCTTCAATATTTGAAATTTCTTTGAAAATCAACTGTAAAACCATTTGGTGAAAAACTAAATAAGAAATACATACTCGAGATAGAATAACAAATGCTTCACCGTGAAATTTTCTTACCCCAGTTGCTCAATTTTTGCCAAGCCAACACTTAGCAACCCACAGCCCTAAGGGTCAAATTCTTATTTGACCTTTGGCCCTTCAAGATTACCTTGACCTCCTCACACACATTGAAATCACTATGCCCGGTACGATTTATGTTGGATATGTCATATGGTATAGCTAATATTACTTTATTTTTAGATTTATGCCCTAAAAGTATAACCTGGATCTTAACCTTACAGCTAGTTACACCATGAGTATATTATGCATGCTATATATGGTGTTTCCACCTCATATAGTATAGGTCAAAAACTATGGAAAAGTTAAACTCACATTGACCTTTGGCTTGTATGACCTTGATATCAATTACACGCTTGGATTATCATTAGGTTATGTTTGCTTAATATAAAATCTCTGTTTCATGAAACTCTAATGTTATTGACGAGGTTAAATTGG
>NC_090725.1:189912642-189917642 GCF_036898095.1 Palaemon carinicauda
TGCAGAGTGCAAGTCAGTTGGTATGTGATGCTTCGCTGGGGGCTTGTAAGCCTGGCGGCAGGGAAAAAATATTCCCACGACGTGACGTATGTGCTGGAGATTGTCGGAGGAAGTTGCAGGAGGAAAAAATTCGGCAGGGACGACCAATAGGTCACCATACACCATTTCAGCTACCAAGACGTCCAGGGCATCTTTAAGAGTGGTCCTTAGTCCCAGGAGCTCCCAGGGAAGCTGAGTAAACCAGTTGCAGTGAGACATCAAAGCTGCTTTGAGGGTGCAGTGAAAACGTTCAACCAGTCCATTGGCAGCAGGGTTATTGGCAATTGTCTGATGTAGGGTGATGCCCAGGAGATTCGCTAATGATATCCATGATTGAGAGGTGAAACTGGTACCCCTGTCTGAAGTAATATGCTCAGGGATGCCAAATCTTGCTATCCATCCTGAGAATAAGGCAGATGTACATGAGGCGGACGTTGCAGTTTCCAGGCCAACGAATGGGGCGGTCGATGGCGGTAAACAGGTAACGATGTCCTTGTGATGTGAGTAGGGGGGCCTACAACGTCAAGGTGAATGTGGGCAAAACGACGCTGAGGCTGAGGAAAGGTGCCCACTCCTGAATCCCTGTGTCGATGTACTTTGGAAGTTTGGCAAGAAGTACAGGCGCGGACCAAATCCTTGGCATCCTTAGTAATGCTGTGCCAAATAAACTTCGTCTTCAGCAGCTGTGCAGTAGAACAGTGCGGGGGATGTGAAAGACTGTGAATGAAATCAAACACCTGTCGGCACATGGGAGCAGGAATCCACGGTCGCAGTCTACCAGTACTGACGTCACAGAGAAGGGTGGTGTTGGAGTTGTCAAGGGGGACATCTTCCTAATGGAGCGATGTGCAGGATGTCCTACATGTTTGATACTCTGGATCCTTGTCCTTGGGCTTCAGCCAAGGCATTGTAATCCAATCCCAGTTGAACGGTGGCCAACGTGTTTCTTGACAGAGCATCAGCACCAGGATTCATTTTCCCAGGGATGTGTTGAAGGGTGCAATTGTATTCAGCCATGGCAGAGAGATGTCGACATTGACGGGCGGACCAGGCGTAAGACTGTCGAGGGAAGGCGTGCACCAGAGGCATGTGGTCTGTGCGAATGACGAAGGGCGTACCTTCTAAGAAATGGTGAAAGTGATGTACAGCCAAGTGCACCACCAGCAATTCGCGATAGAAGGTAGAATAACCGATTCTGCCTTTGACAGTTTTCTGGTGAAGAAGGCCAATGGGCGGGGCGAGCCGTTGACCACCTGTTCGAGTACTGCACCAATAGCGACGTCGCTGGCATCGGTGGAGAGAAGAAGAGGGGCATGTGGGACGGGAAACATGAGAGCAGCAGCGGTTGAAGGCCACTTCTTGAAGGGGACCCCACTTCAGGTCTTTTGGCTTGTCCTTGAGGTAGGTGTAGAGGGGAGCAAGAGTGGTGGCAATGGCAGGCAGAAAACGGTGATAATAGTTGATCATGCACAAGAATTCCTGTAGTGCTTTGACGGTTGAGGGCGTAGGGAAATTTTGAACGGCTGCTACCTTCTCAGGGAGGGGATGGACTCCTTCAGGAGTGATGCGGTGCCCTAAGAACGACACTTCGTTGGTGCCAGAGGTACACTTGCTGTACCGTATTACAAGGCAGTTTTGATGTAAGCGGTTGAGCACAATGTGCAGGTGTCGGAGGTGTTCCTCTTTTGAGAAAGAAAACACAAGTATGTCGTCCACGTAACATACATAGAAGGGGAGGTCCCCTAAGATACAATCCATGAGACATTCAAAAGTGGCCCCAGCATTACGAAGGCCAAAACAGGAATAATTGAAGGTGTATGTACCAAAGGGAGAGGTGATGGCGGTCTTGGGGATGTCTTCTGGATTCATAGGCACCTGATAATACCCCTTCAGAAGGTCGAGGGTGGAGAAAACCTTCGCTTGGCGCAGGTATGAGGTCACATCGGCGATATGTGGGAGGGGGTAGAGATCCGGTTCTGTTTGCATGTTCAGGCGCCTGTAATCCCCACACGGACGGAGGGAGCCGTCTTTCTTCAGGACGATGTGTAAGGGTGACGACCATGGGCTGGAGGCCTTTTAGCAAAGGTCCATTTCTTCCATTTCGGTGAACGTCTGTTTGGCGGCTGCCAATCGTTCCGGTGCCAGATGTCTGAATTTGGCGAAGACTGGTGGTCCCGTCTTCTTGATACATGATAAATACCGTGTTTGGTAGGAGCCGTGGGCGTTTGGCGAAGTTTTGGATGGAAAACTTCCGGGTACAACGTGAGGAGGTGTCGACAAGTACTAGTCTGCGTTGACCAATCATTGGTGAGCGGCATTGACTAGAAGGTGGAAATAAAAGAGGAAATCCACTCCGAGGATTGGCAATGTGGCATCAGCAACGAGAAAATTCTAATTAAATTTGCTGTTTCCAAAAAATAATGTGAGGTTCTCGTAACCGTATGTGGGTATCGCAGATCTGTTGGCAGCTACCAGGGGGACGTCGGCAGACTTAGACAGACTACGTCGTGTCATCAAGAATTGCTTTGGCAAAAGAGAACAACAAGCATCTGTGTCTACCAAAAATCGCATGCCTGTTCCTGCATCATGTACAAAGAAAAGATTAGAAACACGGGAGGCCACCGCTACGAGCAATGGCTTACTTACACGTTTTTGGCCACTGACAATCCTTGGCACATTTGTTCGCGGCAGCCCCAAATCTGGAGTGGTAGTAGCAAAACTGAGGCCAATGGGCAGCACTAAGTGGCTGTAGAAGTCATTGGTTGGGGCACGAGCGAGTAGTTGGAGATAGGCGTGTGTGTCCCATGGCATTCGCGTCAGCTTCAGTTGATGTTGAATAGGTGTCCTCTTCGTCAGGAGTGGAGGCGTTGATGAAGGTCTTGAAGGTCGTGAAGTGGCTGTCCATACGGGCGTCGGCTTTCGTCATCAACTCCTTTATGGGTAAACTATAGACATCGGGTATGACAGCGCGTACAGGTTCGAGTAAACGGCGTACCCAAAAAGCACGGAGTAGGTTCACCTCACGAGAGCCGTCTGCCGGCAGGTTGCAGTCGAGTGATACTGGTCATTTCCCTGAGGGCGACCAAAGCCCTTTGATCCCCCAACGGTTGTTGAGAGAGCTGAAAAAGCTTTACTATACGGGCGGCTGGCAACGAGTACAGCTGCAGAAGGTATGGTTTGAGGGTGTCATACACTATTGGGGTGTCTCCTTGTTCACAAAACCAGTCGGAGGTCTCCTGGAAGGTGTCCTCAGGTATCGCCGCAAGAACATAATCTGCTTTGGTGGTTGAGCGAGTCATGCCCTTGATGCGGAACTGGACGTCTGCGTGCTGAAACCAAGCAAACACCTCTCCGCTGGCGAACGACGAAAGTTTCAATGGGGCACCATAGTAACAGTGAGGGGTGGGGGCAGGGCGGGAGGAGCGAGTCGACTTCCCGGGTCACCAATATGACGAGCCAAGAGTGGGTTGTGACTCAAAAGCGAGATGAAAGCAACTGAGTACTTTATTATAGACACATCGAGTGTATATATATATACTAGTTCCCGGCAAGGTCACAAAATACAACATGCTTATTCTTGTCCAACCGACAACCGGTTCTGTTAACAGTTAATAATGATGAATAGGTAGACAGGTTCATGCAATTTGCTGTCAGTGCGAGGGGAGAGCGAAGATACAAAGGATAATATATACAAAAAAGAGAAATGTTGTTACTATGTACGATCGTGTGACACACGGGTGGTACACTCCCCAGTTTTAGGGCTGTGTTTCAACGTGCAAAGCACAGTCTCAGTGTCTATAAAGTAGACTTATAGATCCAGGCTTTATTGACCACATCATATTACTTCATATGCTGAAAATCATTTGGCAAACGACAGCATGTTATCACCAAGAACCAATACTAATACTTAAAACAATGTTACTTCGGCAAAAATCAATCCCTACACAATGATAGTGACAGGTAAGGATCTTGGAAATGTCTCAACACCTCCCCAAATATAGAGTAATATTTGTTATTACTCTTTTTGAGGGGAGTTAATATACTGGTTTCCAGGGACTAATACTAGAACAATAACTGAGCAGGCTCGTATAACCTAAAGGACAAGCATCTATAAGCCTGCAAATTATGAGTGAGAACAAAAAATTTTGAGAAGTCGCTACTTCCCTGTCCTCTTGCTTCTGCTGAGAGATCTGGTTGATGTGTTCCCTTTTCTATCCGATTTCTCCTCGTAGGACACACAAATGACCCAAGTACCACCCAGTCCAAGCAGTACACTTGGATTAGATTCAGGTAGTGTCTTACAAACACCCTATGCCCAGAGTAACCTGTAAAGCTTTGAATATCCCGATTTCTCCTATTTGTAAAAAAATGATGTTGAAGAAGCCATTTTTCGCATCATAGGTTTTAGGGATGCAGAGAGGATCAGCTTTTTTAATTAGGGAGGACATTAAACTATAGATAGCCCCTATTGAAAAAGACTTGTTCGTCTGGATATTTTGAAACAGACTACCATTTAATGTTGTGGATTTCTGCAAATATAATTGTAGTGTAGACATCAGACAGGTTACCATACACTGGTCCTGTTCTCTCTGTAATGCTTTGAGCTCGCTGATTATTGCTCCCAACTCTAATGCTATAAATAAATAGCTTTCTGGAGTAACCCTTTAAGGAAAATTTAAGAATTATTTAGTTTTCCCAAAAAATCAACCACTCTTTACTATATATCGACCAGGACACTGAAGTGTTTAGTGGAGAGATCATCGTAATGCAAGGGACTGAGCAATCTTGTGAAACATGTTCGAGTCTAAAACTAAGTCACAAGTCCACTTGAGAAGTTTTCTCAATGCAGGTTTGTATAACAAGAATATTTATGGCTTGAAAAATTCTTTATTCATAGAGGTGGACCACACTGGCTGTTATTGTTTAGCATAAGATCTTTTACGGCCCATCAAATATGTCAT
>NC_090725.1:189925142-189930142 GCF_036898095.1 Palaemon carinicauda
GTCAGAGGTCGTGACTCCTCTGCCATGAAGTGGGAACCTTCGTCCTTCTGAAATGTGGCTAGGAAGCCATACCAATAAAAGAATTGTGTCATCTCTGTAACACTTATGGATGGGATAAGTTGGAGCGAGGCCCTTGGCACTATTTTCTTAGAGTTACCGATGACTTGGCACGGATGGCAAGAGGTTGCGGAAGCCTTAACACCCTTCTGCAAGCCTGGCCGGAAAAAAATGGGGCTGCAGCAGTTGGGTTGTGCGCTTCACCCCAGAGTGCCCTCCCAGTCCCTCATGGGCCATTCGTAGCACCGACAAGCGGGAATTATGGGGGACAACTACATGCTGGCGCAGGGCCTCAGCAGGATTGTGAGAACCTCGGGTGATCTTAAGGGGCACCTCATCCTTTAGCAGGAACTCAGCCGTAGAGGGGTTATTCATTTCCACCTCGTTCGAGTTGGCGGGTGCCCTGTTGTTTACCAATGTCTCATCCAGCAGTGGGAACCTGATGAGCTTTGTCTGGCTCCTTGGGGTCTCGGCACTGATGGGTGGTGCACCTCTTGCCTGCTCTGAGACCTCTGGCCTGGTGATTGAGATAGCCCTATTTCCAGTGGTGTTGAGTGGCACAGTTTCACCTGGATTGAATTTGCGGGTACTCGACTCAGACTCACGGTGGGAAAAGGGAGACCCCTGGCTCTCCTCTGAGGTCTTTGGCATGACGCTTGGAGTAGCCCTATCCCCTGTGGTGGAAAGTGGCACACCTTCACCAGAATTAACTTCTGACGTACGAAGCTCAGACTCACTGCTGGAGGAGGAAGACTCTTGGGCCTCCTCACTTAGCCAAGCTACCTCACCAAGGTCAATGTCACCGAGCCAATCGTCTTCCCATGCAAGTTTCGTCCTAACAGTTTTAGGCTCCGGCTTGGCAGCCTTCATGCACCTGAAGGGCACTCGCTGTACACCCTTCACGAGCTTTTGACCCAAGCATGAGTTGTAGCCCTCATGTGCAAGATCACTCCCTGCCCCCAGTCCGCACTTCTTGCTGAGCTGGGACGTGGTCACCTTCAGTTCCACTGTAGGGAGTTCCTTGGTGAACCCTTCAATGAAGTGGGTCCTCCTGCGATTGTCCTGCTGGACTTTGGCAACATTGGGTTGAGGTAGCAAGTGATTGAGTTGTGCCAATCGGGCGTCCATCTCCTGCATTCTTAATTCATGCGCTCTCTCTCTTTCATAGCGCATCCTTTCTTGCTCTGTTCTTCTCCGGGCTTTGTCTTCATTCATGAGCTCCCGCACATACCTGCGCAATGCTTCTCCCTCATAGCCTTGTCTTTCTGCCAAGTCCACAAATGCACTGATTTCAGCAGCAGTCATTTTGCTAAGTTTTTGTGGAGACAGCGACAAGAAAAAACTCAACAGCACAAGGTACGATGTTGACCGTGCCAGAAATTACACGGAGGGGAAAGACGCTCTAGCCATATGCAAGAGTCACATGGAAGGAAGGATAGAGATGGAGCTGGGTAAAATGCACAATGGCTGTGAAAAATGCCTTTCGAGAAAGAACTATCACCAAATAGCAAGCCTTGTAAGTTATTGAACAAGAGCCTAACTTGAAAACCAGGGCCACGACAATGGGTGAGCTTAGGCTGTTCGGTTGTAATTCGTCCAAACGAGTAACGATATATATGACAACTGTACTACACAATAAAAACGGAATCACAACTATACAGTAGGTGACCCTCTGGGGTAGTCAGGGAAAAAATGAGATCACAACTACAGGTGAACCTTTATACTAGTCATAAAAGAAATGGAGTCACCACAATGGGTGAATCTCTATGCTAGTACAAAAAAAAATGTAATCACAAGAATGGGTGAATCTCTATGCTAGTACAAAAAAAAAATGTAATCACAAGAATGGGTGAACCTCTATGCTAGTCATAAAAAAACGGAATCACAACAATGGGTGAATCTCTATGCTAGTCTTCAAAAAAAAATTGGAATCACAACAATGGGTGAATCTCTATGCTAGTCATATAAAAATGGAATCACAACATTGGGTGAACCTCTATGCTAGTCTTTTGAAAAAAAATGGAATCACAACAATGGGTGAATCTCTTTGCTAGTCATAAAAAAAACGGACTCACAACAATGGGTGAATCTCTATGCTAGTCTTTAAAAAATTGGAATCACAACAATGGGTGAACATCTATGCTAGTCTTTTGAAAAAAAAATGGAATCACAACAATGGGTGAATCTCTATGCTAGTCATAAAAAAACGGAATCACAACAATGGGTGAATCTCTATGCTAGTCATAAAAAAACGGAATCACAACAATGGGTGAATCTCTATGCTAGTCATAAAAAAACGGAATCACAACAATGGGTGAATCTCTATGCTAGTCATATAAAAATGGAATCACAACAATGGGTGAATCTCTATGCTAGTCTTTAAAAAAAACGGAATCACAACAATGGGTGAATCTCTATGCTAGTCATATAAAAATGGAATCACAACAATGGGTGAATCTCTATGCTAGTCTTTAAAAAATTGGAATCACAACAATGGGTGAATCTCTATGCTAGTCATATAAAAATGGAATCACAACAATGAATGACCCTCTATGCTAGTCATATAAAAATGGAATCACAACAATGAATGACCCTCTGTGCTAGTCTTAAGGAAAAAAAATGGAATCTCCACGATGTGTGACCCTCCTATGCTAGTCTTAAGGAAAAAAATGGAATCTCCACGATGTGTGACCCTCCTATGCTAGTCTTAAGGAAAAAAAATGGAATCTCCACGACGTGTGACCTTCCTATGCTAGTCTTAAGGAAAAAAAAATGGAGTCTCCACGATGTGTGACCCTCCTATGCTAGTCTTAAGGAAAAAAATGGAATCTCCACGACGTGTGACCCTCCTATGCTAGTCTTAAGGAAAAAAATGGAATCTCCACGATGTGTGACCCTCCTATGCTAGTCTTAAGGAAAAAAATGGAATCTCCACGATGTGTGACCCTCCTATGCTAGTCTTAAGGAAAAAAAATGGAATCTCCACGACGTGTGACCTTCCTATGCTAGTCTTAAGGAAAAAAATGGAATCTCCACGATGTGTGACCCTCCTATGCTAGTCTTAAGGAAAAAAATGGAATCTCCACGATGTGTGACCCTCCTATGCTAGTCTTAAGGAAAAAAAATGGAATCTCCACGACGTGTGACCTTCCTATGCTAGTCTTAAGGAAAAAAATGGAATCTCCACGATGTGTGACCCTCCTATGCTAGTCTTAAGGAAAAAAATGGAATCTCCACGATGTGTGACCCTCCTATGCTAGTCTTAAGGAAAAAAAATGGAATCTCCACGACGTGTGACCTTCCTATGCTAGTCTTAAGGAAAAAAATGGAATCTCCACGATGTGTGACCCTCCTATGCTAGTCTTAAGGAAAAAAATGGAATCTCCACGATGTGTGACCCTCCTATGCTAGTCTTAAGGAAAAAAAAATGGAATCTCCACGACGTGTGACCTTCCTATGCTAGTCTTAAGGAAAAAAAATGGAATCTCCACGACGTGTGACCTTCCTATGCTAGTCTTAAGGAAAAAAAAATGGAATCTCCACGACGTGTGACCTTCCTATGCTAGTCTTAAGGAAAAAAAATGGATTTGTAAAAATGTGTGGGTGCGTTCTTGCAACACCACCACTTGCAACTCTGTGACTGTAAAGCAAGTTTGTATTTATACTTAAAGTATAATGAATTAAATTAAACAAAACAATGTCACAGAGATTGCTTAATGCTTCGTTAAGAAAATCAACCCCTTTACATACTTTCCATTTAGTAAAAAAATGAATTTAAGAAATTACACTCCCTAATATCTTATCTAAATGATCCTATACCCTGACCGAAAAATTTAAATTGAATGTGATATCATAAATCCTTTATCTTTAGGTTAACAATATTACACAATCGTACGAAAATTATCCCTTTCAAAAATGTACATAAAAATAATATCCCACGAAAAGTAACGAAATGAAATTACATACCCTTACTGTTAAAAGAAAAAAATGAAATAAAGAATGCCACGTGTGCTTACGGTTACCAACACAGGAAATTAACACGTGTTTTAGTCTACCACGGTTTCTTCCTAAAATTTCGTAAATTTCAATTCACTTAGTTTTAACACGAAATTAAACAATCACTCACTGCACAATATACATGAATGAAAAATTTATCCCTATCAATAATGTATGAAAATAATATCCCACGAACGTAATAAAATGAAATTAAGAACCCTTACTATTAAAAGAAAAAAAATCGAAATAAGGAACGCCACGTGGTCTTACCGTTACTCTACAGAATTATGCCTCACTGCCGTAAAACGTTTAAGTGAATCGTAAGCCAAAAGTTCCGATATGAGACTAGCCGGTATCCTAGCACTAAAGATAAATGATAAAATATTCCATGCACAAGATTAAATGATTGATGTGCGTGAATCACTTACCAATGTACAATAATTCGACTAAAATCTCGGGTCTGCATAGAATTGGTAAACAATTGACAAAGATAATAATTGCAGACAATATTAAACCTTGGCTTCGTCCGGAAACACGGCGATGGGCTGAGTTATATCAGGTTGGCCATGTTTTGAAATGAACACGTGCTCAGCCTGCCACGCTTTTTGTCCTAAAATATCGTAAGTTTCACTTCACTTATTTTCTTTTTTAACCACAAAATAACACAATAAGACATTCACCTAATGCACAATGTTTTAATAAATGGAAAATTTTAACCACTTTGATAATAAACACTCAGAAAAAAAAAAAAACAGAACACAAATTCTTTTCACGCGGTTGGCTATCCTGCTAAACAATAGGACTAAAATCTACCACGCGGTTTTCAAAACAAAATGGTTCGCGGTGTGAACACGCGCACTAAAGAACACAAAACTTTAACAATGAGAATAAAATGCTTTTGCTGTTTTCTTCCACGGTTCCAACTCCAGTGATTATATAATTCACTT
>NC_090725.1:189932642-189935142 GCF_036898095.1 Palaemon carinicauda
TCTCCCCATCTTTTGGGCGTGACAAAAAGTATACATCTGTAGGGTTTTATTTTTTGAAATTATTACATAGTGTATAGCTGTGTAGTAACTGGAGCACAATCAAATGTGCCATCACAAAACCAAACACACTTCCTGGATATTACCTCTAAAATTCTCACAGTTTAAGACAAAAACTAGGTACATGATGCATTATCTACTATACAGCCAGGCACTTCTTTGGTTTCACAAACCCTTTGCTTTATTTCATCAACAACTTTCAAAGGCAACGTAATTTTCATCTCCACGTTTTTTTTTTTTTTTTTTTTTTTTTTTTTTTTTTTTTTTTTTTTTTTTTTTTTGTAAGCAATACCTTCATGCATAAGTTTTCTAGCACATCGCACGTTGAATTCCATTTTGCTCATGGAATATAGTAAATTATGGCTTATACGAAATATATATTGTTAGAGACTCTAATGAAATATTGAATACTTAAAAACAAAACTTTAAAAAAAACTATAAAATCATTGACTAGATAATTAAGTACAGAAACTGATTGTGCATGCAATAACATATACAATAGATATATACTATTCTCTTCAACGAATTATTATTTCGATGAATTGTATTTTCAACAAATTGCCATTCGACGGGTAGTCATTCCACTACCGTAATTGTTTTTCACCGAATGGCTTGCATAACATGAAAAGTAATAGAAATATGCCAGGTCGCTTTTTGAATCAAGGGACATAGATGTAATTGGAATCAACATATCTCCACGAAAATTTCTCTTAGTTTTGTTAGTAACTCATACGACTTTCAACCTTTAAATGTTGGGCCATAAAAAGTTTTCAAAATCGAATTTATTCTGCCTCGGGAATGAACTCTTGAAGGGGGAATTCCTTTTACGATAAGTGCTTCTGTCCAGGCCAGGATTTTATCCTCAGCCACACGACCTAGAAACCCGGGGGGGATGAGTCACTACCATAGTTTTGTTTTGATTCAGAGGTATAGGTGAAAGGAATGGACAATGAAATGCTGAAGGAAAAAACATCTACATAGCAGAAGAGCACCACGAGGGAGAAAGAGAAGGAGAATTGGAAATATTTGGATAAATGGAGTGAAGAAAGTATTACATACGAAGGAATTCGATATTCAGGAAGTGTAGGAATGCCTGCTAAGTGTGCCAGGGTGAATACCAAAGTATTCAGAGAAAAATTAGATGCATTGCAGATTTACCTTCTGGTTCAGGTGTATGAAGCATTTCATATTTTTAACGTTTCACTACCTTTGGGATGTATCCTCGTTCCAGTAGTTGAAAAAGGAAGGTGACAGTGATTGTGTTGGTCCTCTGCCGCCACTCCCTGATACAGAAAATGAAATATATATATATATATATATATATATATATATATATATATATATATATATATATATATATATATATATATACATATATATATATATATATATATATATATATATATATATATATATATATATATATATATATATATATATATATATATATGTATATATATATATATATATATATATATATATATATATATATATATATATATATATATATAGATATATATATATATATATATATATATATATATATATATATATATATATATATATATATATATATATATATATCACCCACGAATGACATTTAGTATCTTGGGAATATATATCCACCTAGAATTCCTTTTATGGTAACAGCTTCTGGACGGGTAGAAATTCGAACCCTTACCTATAACGGCCGCAAACCATGCCTGCGAGGACTCTACCAACTGAGCCATCAAGAGAGATATAACAAGTTTATGACAAATCCCCGTACATATCCCTGTCGAATTCAGGAATCTGTTCATAGATTTGAAATAAACCCATCTCCACCCTGATAGCTGAATTGTGAGTTTGCAACAAGTGGTTATTTTATGATGAATATATACCACTAACACACGTGATTTCAATCAATGTAAATATCACCCGCGAATGGCATTTAATATTGAATTCTATTTAGGGAAAATATATCCACTTGGAATTCATTTTATGGTAACAGTTTCTGGTCAGGTAGAGATTCGAACACCTACCTATTCGGCCGAAAACCATGCCTGCGAGAACTCTACCAACTGAGCCATCAGGAGAGATATAATAACTTTATGACAAATCCCCATACATATTCCTGTCAAATTCAGGAATCTATTCATACACTTGAAATAAACCCATGATAGCTGAATTGTGAGTTTGCAACACTTGGTTATTTGATGATGAATATATATCACTAACACTCGTGATTTCAATCAATGTAAATATCACCCACAAATGGCATTTAAGATCGAATTCTATCTTGGGAAAATATATCCACTTAGAATTTATTTTATAGTAACAACTTCTGGCCGGGTAGAGATTCGAACCCTTACCTATTCGACCGGAAACCATGCCTGCGAGTACACTACCAACTGAGCCATCATGAGAGATATGATACGATTATGACAAATCCCCGTATTTATTC
>NC_090725.1:190013651-190018651 GCF_036898095.1 Palaemon carinicauda
TTTGGAGAAACTAGATGCTCAGCAACGTCCTCCCTAAGGTCTTGTGCACAAACATTACTTAAAACATTCTCCTCTTTGAAGTCAAGGGTAGCCCTAGGGTTAGGAACTGTAACTCTCAAAATATCTTGACTGACTATAGACTGGTGGATATCAGGTTGAGGTCCGGAAAAAAAGTTTGTATTAATTAACTGTTTATAGGACAAGGTTCTTGTTATGCAGTCTCCAGGATTGGCAGTTCCAGTGATGAAAGTAAAATTAACAGGAAACGTTTCACATAACTTATCTATTTGCTGTAGCCTGTTAAGAACAAATACAGACCTTTTCTGCATCTTATCCAGTTTATAGGAATATGAATTGATCCAAGAAAGAGCTACCAAACTATCAGAGTACAAATCCAAACTTTTTATTGCAATTGGAACGAGGCAATCAGGCCCTCCTAAATCTTTATACAAATCAATTAACAACTCCACACCCAAGCAAATGGCTTGTAACTCCAGGGAAGGGATGGACTTAGTATTAGACTGTCTGTTTATCAGCCTGTTTTTGGCTAATAAAAAATTTGTTTGGCCAGTATCAATGTTCTCTATATACAGAACAGCTCCATATATCATACTGCTAGCATCTACACAAGCAAGAAGTCTGTATTGTCCATCTCTTTCCCCAACAAATCTTTGAACAACAATTTCAGGTGTAGAATTAGCTTGCCTTGCAATGCATTTCCATTCTTTTAGCTTTTCCGCAGGTAAAATATCATCCCATCCTAATGACTTATCACACCATGCATAAATAGCCTTGCCCTATTAAATACTGGACCATTGATATTATACAAATCAAAGTTTGAAGCAATGGACTTGAGGATGGACCTCTTCGTACTTGCCGAAGCTTCCAAAACAATGGGAAAAGTTGAAAGGGTATCCAACTCCCTATTCCATTTCAAACCTAAAAGTTTAACTTCCGTTAATGTATTTTGATCCCAGTCTGAGTCAATGATTTCTTGAAGTGGCCCATCATTGGTGACAATTTGTTGCAATTCTATTCTATAGGGAGCAAATATATTTGTTAGCCGAGTATAGGCCCATTCCAAGGTATCCGAATTTTTGCAGGTATAAGCTCCATTATCCATATAAAACAACTGATAAAGCAATTTCTTCATATTTTTTTACCTCTTGAGTATCATCCTCCACATCCAAAACCAGTATCTTATAAAGACTCAACATCAAAATTGTAGGGCTACATCTTAAACCAAAACTCAACCTAAGATTCTTGTAACCAACTAAGGAAAAATCTTTCTTCTTCACACTTCTAACCCAAAGAAAAAGTAATTTATTCTGATCTGAAGGTCTAAGTGCTATCTGATTAAAAGCCTTTTTGAGATCAAAGCACAATATTTTCGAACCAAATCGTAAGTGAAGCAAGGCTGAACTTAACTTTTGGTTTAACGACGGCCCTGGATGAATTGCCTGGTTATGGCTTACTGTCATGGGTTTTCTAGGGTCCACCTCAAATATGTTTGATAGAAATACTACTCTGCATTTTGTGGTCTCTAGATCAAGTTTAAACACCCCCATGTGGGGTAAAAAACTATGTTCAGGATGTTCAGTTAGGTAATGCTTAAGGTTTGGGATCTTTTCAATTATTCCTAAATTTTCTTGTTCTTTAATGACTTCATCCATGAGTTTCAGATGCATCTCCCTTTTGCAAAGCTTCTTTAAATTTGACTTTAACACTGCTTCAGCTAGTTTATAATTTTTACCAAGTAAGTGTGACACCTTACTGTTCCATAGCAGAGGCATTGTTATTCTACCATCCTCATTAACAGTGGCATTGTTAAGTGCATATCTTACTAGAGAATTATTGAGTTCCACAGATGTCTCATTCTCTTCCTTATCATAATTAAGGATCCTTTTGCAGTCATATTCCAACATTTTCTCTGTGGCCCTTTGTAGTGCTTGCTCATTTATGCCCCCGTTCTCATTTAAAACTAGAAAATTAGCTTCTACCACCATTTCCTCATGCTCCAATATAGATTCATCATTGAATTTACCTAATCCAAGGCCAATAGAATCAAGAGAACCTACATCCAACTGAGCAACATCAGACTTGCAAGTAATTGACGTTTCAACTGCATTTAAATCAGGAAGGAAATGCAAATTTTTTAACATTGTGTCAACATTACCAAGAAGCATCACTCCAAAAGAAGTTTGAAAGTATACTGAAGGACTATCCTGCCCAAACCCAACTGTTGAAGCCATAGTGCAGTGAGCAGAGTTAGTGCCTAGGATGAAATCTATACCATTTAACTCATCCCCATTATTTAGCAACTGTTTATCTGCAAGGGTGTAGCCCTTAGCAGAGAAATGGCTTGCCACCCTGAACAAATGTGGCAACTTCAAATTTATATTTATATAAGGTACACATAGGGCCTCCACCTTGCAAATTTCCTGACCAAATTTTAAATTCAGTTCCACCAACTTTGTATTATATGATTTCGCAGTTAAAACCATTAACAGTAAGACTCACATTTCTCCTCAAAACTTTGAAAGGAATCTTCTTAACCGCTCTGTCCGTAATAAAATTACACTGACAGCCCGAGTCTTGCAAACCTCTTATTTGGGTATGGTCCTCTAGATGACAAGTGAAAGTTGGTAGAGCAGATCTATTACCATAGCACTGAAGAGCATCCACTGAAAATACTACCCCCGTGGAAACTTTTTCAGATTTCTCATTAACTAAATTGGAGTTTTTATTAAGACTTCTAGCATTGACCACCTCTTCTTTTGGGGAATCTCTTTTAATGCAGAGAAAGGTGAAATGCCAGCCATTACATCCTCTGCATTTCTTATGAAGTCTAAATTTGCACAAACCCGCAGAATGAGAGGAACTGGCACACTTAAGGCAACCTCCTATCTCTTTCAGCTTATCCACCTTTGCCTTATTACTATTATAAACCGGGCACTTGAAAACTTGGTGATCATCAGTTGCTCTGTCATAAGCACATAAAGAGCATTTCGCCTTAGTAGGCTGCCCTTCAACATTCACATTAGAGGCTAGATTAACAGTCTCTGAAATTTTGGGAAACTTCTTAACTTTTGTATAAATTTTCTGAGATGCTATGGCATATCGTTCACATGCTTCAAAAATGTTATCATTAATTTCTGAAAGGGAGGGCCTCGTCTTATTGGTAATATTTACTAGCTGAGATTGGAAGGTGCTGTTCATGCCATTCCAAAAGAAATAGTTCAAAAAATCGTCCACTTCCATTTTCAACAAACAGATTCCATGAAATTTTTCATCTGACCAACGTACGCAAATGGATCTGTTTGGTAAGGCATTTTCATATCTGTTAACTGTTTTATTAAGGTAAACTTCTGAAACCTAGGGGATGCTAAAGCAGACCTTAAAATTAATTTTGCATCTTCATATGTCTGTTTGTCTGTTTCAAGTGAATCGAGTAGTATGGATGCACGACCTGACACTTGTTGCTTCAGCAGCAGTAATTTGTCTCTCTGAGTGTACTTGAAGGTTTTAATAACCTCTTCAAATTCAGAAAGAAATTGCTCTATATTTTCTCCCTCTACAATTTTAAATGCTGGTAAAGGAGCTGTAGAGCTTTTCAAAAGGCTTCTAGCTTCTTCAAGTACAGAATGGGGAGGAACTGAATCTTTAGTAGCCTCAAGGGTAGCTATAAAAAAGTTTATTTTATCCAAGTAGCTCTCACAAGCTTCAAACTCAATATTCAATTTTGATTCATCTTCCTCTTCTGCCCATAATAACTTAGCTATTTTAGAATTATAAACCTTCAGCTCTTCAGCAAATCCATGAAATTTAGAGATAAGTGATCGCCGTTCAACTTCTGAACCCAATTTACAATCTTCAATTCGATTGACATTCTTAGTCACTTGACTGCGGATGTATTTCCGAGAATTTATCAAAAGCGATAATTCTGACATCTTTGCCGATTGCTATTAAAACAATATTTCAGACAATCACAAATCAATCTATAGAGCAGATCTAACCCAACAGAGTTTAAATGTGCGGCGTCCCTGTATAACCTTCTATTATCTAATCTACCTGGACCCTCTACTCTGAACAAGTAATTCTTGAAACTCAACTTGTTAATAAATTTATTGAGCTAACGCCTCATTAACTTGAATTCTTCCACGCATGGGCTATCAAACCGATTTCTCCTTTCATAAAATCGGATTTCAATTTGAGATGCAATTATACAAGATCTTGGTAACCTGGATCTCAGAATCTTGTAAAATTCTTTGCAATTATTCTTTACCACTGACAAATCTACACGAGACTTCAAATCATTACCTCCTAAAATTACCAACAAATAATCGGGGTTATACGTGAAAACATCTTCTAGGAGAGCTAGATTATTCAAAAAATAATCAAATGTGGCACCAGGAAAACCAAGAAACTGAACATCAAAAGATGTCTGTTCAATCACAATTGTTGAGCTATTAACCCTAAGCTCCAAATCTCTAACATAAGAATGTCCTAGAATTGACAGTTTCATGACAATACCAAAACCAAAATATAAACTAGGTAAAATTCAAGGACAACTTAAATTATAAACAAAATTTCAACACTGATAAATTCGAAAATTCTCGTACTTTCGTCATTCTCTCCGCCAATCCTACACTCAACGAGACCAACCAGCAACCAAATTTCTTACTCGAGCCCCACGTTGGGCGCCATCTTGAAAATTGTACGATGGAAGGATTAAAACAAGTCCATTAAAAAATGTTCACTTTAATGAAAGGTTGAACTTCCATGTGAAGTTAAATTTAGAACTGGTTGCTGGTGGGCTTGTTGACTTAGAGAAGGATTTTCCTGTGTCAGAAGTAACTACAGGTATGCTGTCTTCCTTCTCCTACCCTCCTCGCTTTTCAAGAAACCCTGAGGACATAAACGAAATACTATTTTCAAAAGGTAAAGGCAAGTTCTGCTAAATCACTCAATTCAATAACTGTAATAAAATGAAAACAGAT
>NC_090725.1:190031151-190036151 GCF_036898095.1 Palaemon carinicauda
CTTCAATTCTTGTGCCAGCCTTCCTTACTCTCTTCACTTCTTTCCAAAACTCTTATTCTCTTCATATGAATGACCCAACCCCTGACCCCACCTCAGGTCAGCTGCCCTCTTTGCCTCACGTACCTTGCGCTTTACTTCCACATTTTCTCTCTATATTTTTCATACTTCTCTACACTATTACTGTGCAGCCATTCTTCAAAAGCCCTCTTATCTCTTCCACTTTTACCTTCACTCCTTCATTCTACCATTCACTGCCCTTCCTTATGCTGCCTCCAACAATCTTCTTGCCACACACATCACTTTCAATCCCAACAAAATTTTCTTTTACTAACTTCCACTCCTCTAAATTATCAGTTTCTCTTACTTTCACTTCGTCATATGCCATTTTCAACCTTTCTTGATATTCACTTTTTACCCCCGGTTTATTAGCTCTTCAACCCTCACTAGCTCCCTTTAACATCCACCTACTCTATTCCTCCACTCTTTTGTTACAACAAATTTTCCTTCCACCAAAAAATGACCAGACATACCGTTAGCAATACCCCTAAACACTTGCACGTCTTTCAATCTTCCAAACATTCTTTTAGTTATCAACACATAATCCATTAATGCCCTATCTACCACTCTTCCATTTGCCCCTTTTACCCTTCTATACTTGTTTTTATCTTTCTTTTTGAAAAAGATAGAACTTATCACCACGTCTTGCTCAACACACATCTCCCAGTCTGTTACCACTCTCATTTTCACCTTTTACCTTTCCAGCGCCCACTGGACAACTACATAATTCCTTCTACCCAGTCGTTCTACACACCAAGTTAATTCATTCCAGAACTCATTATGCTCTTCTTCACTTTTCTCACAACCTGGCCCATACGCAATGACAAAAGCCCAAAAATTCTTACCCAACCTAACCCTTACGCACATTAACCTAGATGATATCTCCTTAAATTCCAGTACTTTACCTGTCATCCATTCACTCAGCAATAAAGCCACACCCTCTCTTGCTCTTCCCCTTTCAATCCCAGACACTCTATCAGCCATTTCACCAAACATCAATTCACCCTTCCCTTTTATCTTTGTCTCAAACAAGGCCAACACATCCATCCTTCTATTCCTAAATATACTTCCAATCTCACATCTTTTGATATCTATCGTACTACATCCATGCACATTCAAACACCCCAAAACTAGAGTGCGGGGAGTAGTCACTCTCCCCCCAAGCTCCATCTCTTTGATGATGTCTCACAAGATTTTAATACAGGAGAGGGGGTTCCAAGCCCAATCGTCCCGTACTCTTTAGCCGCCTCTTACAAAACGCAGGGATAAGTTGGTATTATTCTAATTGTTTTTATACCCCCGGGGCCACAGGGGGCATAATAATATTAATAATAAAAATATTGATCATAATAATAATAATAATAATATTATTATAATTATTATTACTATGATAATAATAATAATAATAATAATAATAATAATAATAAAAATAATAATAATAATAATAATAATAATAACAACAACAAAAACAACAGCAACAAAAACCACAACAATAACAAATACAACAACAACAACAACAACAATATTATTATTATTATTATTATTATTATTATTATTATTATTATTATTATTATTATTATTAATAATAATAATAATAATAATAATAATAATAAAAATGAAAATATTGATATTGATATCAATATTAATATTAATATTATTATCATAATTATTATTATTATTATTATTATTATTATTATTATTATTATTATTATAATAATAATAATAATAATAATAATAATAATAATAATAATAATAATAATGGTAATATTAACATTAATATTAATATATTATTGATATTAATATTATTATTATTATTAATAACAATAATAATAATGATAATATTAATAGTTTTAATAATATCGATAAGATTAATAATAATGATAATAATTATAATATTATTTATAATGATAATATTGATAATATTAATAATAATAATAATAATAATAATAATAATAATAATAAAGATAATGATAATAATAATAATATTAATAATAATTATAATTATTATTATTATGAATATTATTATTATTATAATCAAAATAGTATTATTATTATTATTATTAGACTTTTAGACTTTAGACTTTATTTATTCTTACATATAAACTACATATAAGAAGCCAATAAAGGAACTAAGTCCTGCTATGACAAACATATTTGGTAGAGCAAATATTTTAGAATACAATAAATAACACATTAACAATAAAATTATATCAAAATTCAATAAATAATATATTATGTACAATAAGCCAGTAAACTCTGTTTAAAGTAAATTAAAAATAAACCTTACTTCAATAATAGTTTCTCAATAAAAGAAAAGGTTCACTCAAAGAAATAAAGAATCTGAAATATAAAACTTAAAGTAATAAAGAATCTGGAATATAAAACATCGCTATCGTAAGTACAATCACCTAGTTAAAGTTTTTATACATAGCGATTACTGCAAACTCATTTACTAAAAATATGAGAAAATAGTATATAAAAATTATATCAAAGGAAACCTAATACTGAGAAACTACCATATGTTTATATTTCCTCTTCAAAGTTACAACAGCCTGAGGGTTTAAATGATCATGAGGTAGTTCGCTTAACAGTCTGCACGTATGAAACAAAGCAGACTGCTTCTCCACCTCCACCCTAACTGCCGGGAGATTGATCCTCACGCCCCGAGTACCGTACGAGTGTGAAGGCAACAGTGGGGTATAATACTCACTGAGAATGTCGGAATTTCTATAAAAAACATCGTGAATAAACTTCAAAAGGAAATATTTGTATACATCATCAAATTTCATTAAATTTAACCTTTTGTACATGTCACTAGTTCTCATCAAAGGTACATTATTCTCGTCGTGCTTAACCTTTAGAATGTTCCTTAGTATTTATTGAGAGCGGTTTTAATGTTATGGAGGTTTATCTCAGGAACACCACCCCAAATGATAACATTTTGTATAATTATAGGGTACACCTAGGAGTAATACATGGTCATAAGAGCCGACTGAGGCACAAGTGAGGAAAGTGGATAAAAAACACCTTGAATTTTGCTTAATTTCCTAAAAACTTCAGCTGATTGCAGAGTAAAACTTAACTTATTATCAATAACGATGCCCAAGCACCTGACACTGGAGACCCACTCAAGCTTAGTGCCGTTTAAATACATGTCTGGCAAGCCTTCAACATGCCTTGGTGTGAACAACATTAATTTAGTTTTTTCTACGTTAGGAATTAGTCTATTATTCTGAAGCCAATTTGTGAGTTCAGCAATCAATATGTATATTTTGCTAAAACACAATTTAAGTGATTTTTCTCTGATATAAAAAACTGCATCATCTGCAAATAGAACCTTCTTTGCCATCCTTATATCTACTATGTCGTTAATAAAGACATTGAATAGAAGGGGTCCTAAAACCGAACCCTGTGGTACCCCAAAATTTATAGGTCCAGTATCAGACACATGGCCATCAATACAAACACACTGCCTTCGGTTACTCAAGTATGACAAGAGGAAGGAGTTGACAATACCTCTAAATCCTCTTATTGATAACTTATGGAGAAAGACATTCCTATCCACAGTATCGAAAGCCTTCTTTAGATCCAAAAAAAGTGCTATCGTATACGACTTCTGGTTAAACGAGGGTAAAATATCACTTATAACCTTAAAACTGGCAGTAGTACTGCTACATACTTTTCTAAAACCGAACTGAAGGTTCGAAAGTACATTAAAACGATAAATGAATTTGACCATCCTTGAATGAGTTAGGAGTTCAAAAATTTTGTTTATAGTAGTTAGAGTTGTAATGGGTCTATAATTACTCATTTTTGTTACATCACCTGACTTAAACACTGGGATAACCCGACCAACCTTAAGGAGATTAGGGTAAAAGCCTTGAGCAATACTCAGATTATATAAGTGTGCAATGATAGGTCCAACAGTATCACGAACTAATAGGAGTAAACTAGGCTTAATATTATTTAGACTGTTTCCCTTATCCGGCATTGATCTCAATATTGAACAGACCTCGCCCTCATCTGCTGGAGCCAAGAAGAATGTGTGGTCAATTCGACAAATATTATCAAAGCATGTAAGATTTATATCATGAGGCAGATTCCCCGTAAGACGTGAAACAATATTCATGAAAAAATGATTGAAAGAATCTGCTATTTGTGGACCCTTAATAACTGTCCCATCCTCTGTCATCACCGCCCGTACAGATTCCTTTACACCAAGCCAAGCAGGGTATTAATGTTGGACCAGGTCTTCCTGATATCCCCCTTACAAGTCTCAGACTTACTCATACAATACCTCATCTTGATTTTATTTGTAACCCAAGTCAGTAAATTTTTGTACATAATAAACTGTCGCTTATGAACCAACCCACGCTTCATGAGACTGAATAGCTTGTACTTTTTCCGTATACACCTCTTTAGTTCAGGTGTTACCCACGGAGAACTAACTAGACTCCTGCTTACCCTCTCTCTTTTTATTGGGAAAGCAGAATCATAACACTCAATCAATTAATGGAAAAACTCATTGAAAGCAACATTAGAATTATGTGTTAAAAATACCTGTCGGTAACATGGATAGTGTTTACATTAATTAGTCTAGAATGTATAGTCTTCACAATGGTTTTACAATTATTTTCAAACATATAATATATTGGGAAATGATCTGTCAAAGAAAACAACACAACACCAGATGAATGATTAGTCCCTATTTTAAAGTTAGTCCAAATGTGATCAATAAAAGAAAATGGTGTAATTTGGTTAGACTCATTAAACTTAGCAGGTAATGTAATGAGAGGAAAATATCCATGACCCAGCATACTATTCATGAACACATCAATGTAGGTCAATTTCAGTGGATTGAAAAGATTCAAATTAAAATCACCAGTTACCATAATCTTATCATGGACGGGGAAATTACTGATCACTTGACTGAAAAAACATTT
>NC_090725.1:190048651-190051151 GCF_036898095.1 Palaemon carinicauda
TGATGTAATATTTTACCAAGGTAAACAGTAAAGAAATATTGAGAGAAGCAGAAAGGACTACATCTAGTGTTTTTTTATTTGTAAAATCATATGATAGGGTACCTGGTCAGGTGTGGAGGTGCTTGATAGAGAAAAAAGTATCTGAAAATATGTTAGAATAATGAAAGATAAACATATAAAGGTAACTACGCCAGTAATAAGCACTATAAAACCACAGAGAAGTTTAAGGTGAAAGTTGGTCTCCACCAGGATTCAGCCCTTGGTCCCTAGTTGTTTGATATTATGATGGATGTTATAACATCAGAAGTAAGGAGAGAGGTGCCTTGGAGTACAATGTTTGTTGATGAAATTGTGATGACTGATCAAACAAGAAGTTTCCAGCTTAACTAATAAAGATAGAGAGAATAACTTGAAAGTAGAGGCTTAAATATTGGCAGAACAATGTCAGATCACATGTGGACAGGTGGAGAGGAATGCCAAGAGCAATGAAATTAGGCCAAGAAGACATAAAGATAGTTAGTTCCTTCAAATATGTAGGTTTTGCTATGAGTGAAAATGGAAACCCAGATGCATAAGTCAGTCATAGAATTCAGTGGGCAAGGAAGAATGTGAGAAAGTCATCAGGGATACTTTGTGATAGGAGGATCAGTGTAAAAGTTAAGAGAAAGTTTTATTGGCAGAGACGTTGTCATAAAGAAAGAGCAAGAGAAAAGATTGAAATTGGACGAGATGAGAATGCTGCGGTGGATGTGTGGTGTCACAAAAAAAAAAAAAAAAAAAAAAAACTAAGATCCGGAATCAGGGGGACAGTCAAAGTATTAGAGTTTTCAAAGAAAGCTCAGGAAGAAGACTGAAATGGTTTGGTCATTTCATGAGGAGAAATGATGAACAAGTATGTAAAAAGGTTATCATGGAGGTGGAGGGCAGAAGAAAGAGGGGGGGGAGGGCAAAGTTCAGGTGGAAAGATAAATCATTGAATGGCATGAAGGAAAAGAGTCTAAAGAACAAGATGTACAGGGCAGAGGAAGTTGGAGAAGGCTGACTAGAAATGTAAAAAGCTGAAGAAGAAGAAGAAGAAGAAGAGAGAGAGAGAGAGAGAGAGAGAGAGAGAGAGAGAGAGAGAGAGAGAGAGAGAGAGAGAGAGAACTAATTTGATTCCAAATTCTATTTGTTAATGGAGTGAATGAACGAATTTATAAAACTTTTTAACTGTATTAATTAAATCTGTGAGATTATATTTATTGTTTGTTTTTCTAACTTTATTCTCTTGGAACGGCATTTCTTGCAGTAGTCTTTGAGTATTTTTTGAAAGGTGCTATAAGATTTCAGGCCTAAATAAAAATGCACGACGACTGGTGTGAAGGAAATCGAAAACCAGCTGAAGGCAGATGCATTTAGCACTCGACTCGAGGCACCTCCTGTCATTGAAAGCCTGGATGAAGTGGAGGACGAAAAAGGAAGAAAATACGCTGGAAAACCTCAGGAAAATTCAGTTTCTCGAGCGAACGTTCTAGTAATTATATTAAACTTTACTCTCAACGTGAAAAAGTTGAACGACTGAAAAAAATGAACTTATGATATCATGAGAGTAGAATTAGAATGTATTTTGTCAAAAACCGAAGAAAATAATCTTCACCTAAAATATCGGGATTTTTCGTAAACTTTCAAAGAAAATTGTTTCTAAGAATCTGGGATTTTGATGGCTGACGCTGAATGTTCTATTTACATCTTCAAAAATTATAAAGTACCAGCGAGTTTGGGTCTTCCAAGATTATGATTTTCTGATATTTTGTTCTACAAATATCTTTGTGTATGTCTGTACTCTCACTGTCCCATACATATTTTAATTACCAAGTCCAACACATGAGAATTAAGGCCAGGATCATTGTAAAAGCCGAGATTGGCGATTAACACCCTCATTCTCATGACTCAGGAAACAAGTAAAATAAATGTCCCCATGGTATGTCTCCATGGTGATATGTATCCATATGGTGCTTTTATGCTGGTGATTAGGCTACACCCACATGTTATGATTGCGACCTGGTGGTGTGGGTATCAAACGCTTCGCAGCTAATGGAGATGCAATTGTGTCGTATTCACGTCATGTAGCAACTGACGTCATGATATCGTACTAGGTCGCAAACTATTGTGGCAGCACATATACTGTATATTGTAGGTAAACTTTGCACGTTCACCATTGTTTTTGAGGTTGCAATCTGAGAAATATCTACCACTTCCATCGTGTCATAATATTGGAAAACCATAGATTAGCTAGATCTCATACTTGAGAAACAACATGACTCTGAATTAGTCAAGCAAATTTTGGATATTCATGATACCATCTTGCAGATAAAGGTCATGTAAGAACAACAATGACATAAGAAAAAAAATGGCTGGGTCCGACCCTACTTACAAAGCAGAAAAGAGAAAGGGTACTATGACATCTTGATATAAGAATTGGTAAATGAGAATACAAGACTCTACAGGAATTTCACCAGGA
>NC_090725.1:190053651-190056151 GCF_036898095.1 Palaemon carinicauda
ATATATATATATATATATATATATATATATATATATATATATATATATATATATATATATATATATATATATGTTGATAAAATTCTGAATTCGTATATTTTCAATCTTAGGAAAAGTAATCACCTTTGCATGTACAGTACATTCAATAATTTTCTTCATGTACTTAATGAGAATTGAATATAAGTAATATAAAACATTTAAATATCTTATCAACAAAAATACCCTTTATGAATACAGAAAATACATTTGAAAAAAATGACCAATATTAAAAGAATAGAAAAAATACAAGACTAATGCAAAAAAAAAAAGAAAAAAAAAGTTACTACTTCATGAAAAATTTACATTACACAGCATATGCTACGATCTTTTCTGGCACCACAGTGGATCCTGAATTTGATGTTGGAGGTAACTGCTCAGAGAAACTTGTACTGGAAGGATTCATATTATGCACATCAAGTGGCATGTGTACGGTTGTTGACCACGAAATAGACCAATGAGATAGAACTCCTTTCGTGAATATGGTTATGGGTTGACCTGTCAAACGGTGAATTTGCTTTGGCTGTGCAAAAAGATGATGAAGGTACAGGTGTAGGAGGCTGAGATGTAATGATTCTGACCGATGGATTTTGATCTATTTCTAGTAACGTCTGGCTCGTACTCGGGAACAGATCAAAGTTTGCTATCAGCCTACCCCTACTCATGGCCTTTTGTAACTTCTACAAAAGGAAACCAAATTCAGACTGTAGGTCAGGGTAGAAAAAAGGTTTCGATGTTGGTACTCGGTGTCAATGACCTTAGATGTCAGGATGCCAGAAAACCTCAAATCAATCAATCAATCAATCTATATTGGTACTATCTTAGGCAACCTTCTTGAGGACAAGGTTCCAATAAACTTATTGCGGATTCGAGTCAATCCTCTCCAAAATTGCCATCTTTGCACCCCTTGTATTTTCAACCACCTTAAGGAAATAAAATATTTCATTATTATAAATTATTAAATTGTTACATAGACACTTACATGTACTGTACTATGACAGGAAAGTACATTCACTTTGAAAAGACAATTACTGACAATTTGACAAAATTTAATGTTAACTTAAAATGATCAATATAAAATTTCTTTATTCTTGTTTTGGTAAATGATATTTCTTTAAGCTTCACTGGAAAAAAAATCTATAAATAAAAAAAGTCTTTAGTTCTTTTTTGGTAAATGGAAATTTTTCTTCAAGCTTTGTTGGAAAAAACATAATGATTTCCTTTTCAAGGATGAAACCTTCCCGTTGCTTATGCTTTAAATTAGACTTCAGTTTCTTCCCAGACCTCTTTTCCTTGATTACGAATAACCTTACTTTTTTCCTTAACAGGAGACAAAAGTAACTCTACACGTTCAACAGGAGGAGCAGCAATGGCCGCAGCTGACTGTACAGGAAAAATAAAATCTATTACTATTAACAGTGAAAACAATGTACAGTATATCATTATATGTTCAACAATAATAGAAAGCACAGTTCAAATAATAAAAGGTTTATTATTATAGTTACATATCTTTTTAAATCCGATAGAGTTCGGCTTTTTTTTTGATGAACAGTGTTTCCCAAACAAAAATTTGGCTAAAATCTATATTTTCCTGTTTGGCAGGTCAGTGTTTAGTGCCAGTGTACTTTTGCCCTTCGTCAACTGCCTATACCGAGTCTGTATTCAACTCAACCAGGTGCTGATATACGCTACTTTCAAGGGCAGATGGAAGGACTTAGTTTTCTCCTTTAGGAGGAGTGTCTTCTTGGTAACCTCCTTGAATGCAAGGAGCCCTGTGTCATAAAAGAGGAGTGGATGCTCCTGCAACCATTCGCCCAACATGAGTCCTTGTGATCCATTCAGGAGGACACATTGACTCTTCTTCTTCCTTGGCTTCTGCACGACATTCCCATCATTATCCTTCCAAAGTTCCAATGAAGAAAAGGTGTCCTTGTCGTCACCTTAGAGTGTAGCGTCCTCGAAGATGGTCTGCATTCCATTAGAGAGATTCATGATAATTACAGGTTTCATCGGGGTCAATCTAGTCGATGAATAGCTTTCTTCTTCGTGGATTTGGGAAATGGATCCTGAGTGAGGTCTACAAAAGCAGTGGAAAAAGAGCCTTGGAAGGCTGCTGCAGTAAATGTGACTCCTTTTCTTCTGCTTGGTTATTAGGTTCTTGGTATGAGATAAGGATGGCATCCTCAAAAAGTAGAGGCGAAGAGTTTCGTGGCATTGTGGAGGTTACAGTATATTGTAGGAGAATACTTTTATCTTTGCTGGTTGCATTGGCTAGTTGTATTCATGGACGTACTGCCTAGTCACACTAATGAATTTTATTGCACAAAAGGTGGTTTCCTTCAATATGGCTGTGCACAGCTTGTGCACTCTTATCACATCAAATACGATGCCCAGATGATGCTTCACAGCTTCATGCAACATCATGATGTCAGTCTAGGGATGGTTGCTCTAACATAGGTACATG
>NC_090725.1:190061151-190073651 GCF_036898095.1 Palaemon carinicauda
GCCTTTTCCTTTGGACAGTGAGTGACTGAACCATCTGGTTTAAGTAAAGGAGGAACTGCTGCATCTACACCAAAGAGTGCAGATTTAAGGGTAGACCACCATTTATGTTCCTGAGTTGTACCAGAGAGGGTTTCTTTTATGATTAAATTGTACTCCTTTTCAGTTGAGGCATAAACTCTCTGAGCAAAAGCTCGAAGCTGAGTATAGTTGTTCCAGGTCAAATCTGATCTGTTACCCTTCCAAAGGTGATAGGCCTCCTGCTTCTCCAAATAAGCACGCCTACAATCATCATTGAACCACGGTTTGTCCTTCATTCGGTACCTTAGCACACGAGAAGGGATACGCCTATCAATTATGTTGACTAGATTCTCATTCAAAGAGACAACAGGATCTACACTATTATATAATTGTGACCAATTCAAGCACAAAAGATCATGCAAAATCCCATTCCAGTCTGCTTGGGATTTCATATAAATTTTACAGGAATATGATATATCAGGGACAGGCTGCTCAGTCTTCACTAATAATGAAATCAAGGCATGATCAGAAGTCCCAACTGGAGAATCAACCTTACTAGTTATAACGCCAGGGGAGTCGGTGTATACGAGGTTTATGTGTGTGTATGTACGTATATATATATATATATATATATATATATATATATATATATATATATATGTGTGTGTGTGTGTGTATATATCTATATATCTATATATATATGTATATATATTTATTTATATATGTATATATGCATATATATATATATTTATATATATGTATATAATATATATATATATATATATATATATATATATATATATATATATATATATATATATATATATATATATATATATATAGAGAGAGAGAGAGAGAGAGAGAGAGAGAGAGAGAGAGAGAGAGAGAGAGAGAGAGAGAGAGAGAGAGAGAACACTGTGTTAGATTACTCTTAGGTCATAACAGAGAGACAAATTGAATGCGAATGACTTCATTTCAACAATTGACTAGTTTATATAGAAGCTGTTCATACACGAGAATGTCACAAAAATTCATAATGAGTAATTCATGTAAAGACAAGCTTAAATAGGTTGTTTTTAGTGCCAGGGGGGAGCTAGATATACAAAAAAAGGAAATATCATTACTGTGCACAAGCATATGTGAAACATGTGTTGTACATAGCTCCCCCCTAAAAACACATCCATGTCAAATAGGGCTACCTGCTCTGTAGAAGCGGACTGTAGGCAGGTTATCTTGCAGAAGATATACATATTTTAGGATATCTTTGGTGACCTAGCCTATATACCATGAATATTAATTAAGAAAGCGTTTGGTATACAGCGGATCATACGGAAAGGGCCCTTGCAACGGGGTATTAGTGGTATCTTGATAACGCCATTATGCAGGAAAACTTGCGATGCGTTGTGCAAATTCGTCAGTATGTGTTTCTTCGCTGGGGCTTATAAGTCTGTCAGCATGCTTGGTACTCTAGAGGTTTTTTCCATCTTCTGCCAAGGCGTTGCAATTCAATCCCAGGTGAATGCTGTCTAATGTGTTCCTTACCAGGGTATCAGCAATATGATTAATTTTCCCAGGGATGTGTTGAAGTGTACAATTGCATTTAAACATGGCAGAGAGATGTTGGTAATAACGGGGTGACCAGACATTGGACTGTCGATTAAAGGCATACACCACAGGCATGCGGTCCATGCGTATGACGAAGAGGTCCATTCCAAGAAGTGGTGGAAGTGACAGACAGCCAAATGCACCGCCAGCAATTTGCAGTTGAGGGTAGAGTAGCTGGATTTCGCCTTGGACATTTTCCTACTGAAGAAGGCCTATGCGCAGGGAGAGACGTTAACCACCTGTTTAAGTATTGTACCAATAGTGATGTCGCTGTCATCGGTAGAGAAAAGGAAAGGGTGTGTGGGTTGGGAAAAGAGATGTGTGCATATAGTGATAGCCATCAGTGAGAATGAACGCAAAAACCTAGACTGGTTATGCCCACACGGCGTACGTGAAGCCAGACAAAACAATTTAGTAATATCAAAATTAAAGGAAGATGTGAACGTGAGAGATCTGGCCCTAAACGAAGAAGATGCGAAAATAGATGACTTGGAAAACAAACTTGCGGACCTTAGCGCAGACGCCGCAAATTCCATCCAGACTACCGACCTCACTGAGAAAGTTGACATTCTTGCCATGAATATGGAATCAATTAAAGCAACGCTTCAAACAACATTGATAGACCCCAAATCGGAGAAACCAACATCTGCTGACAAAGTTAAGGAAAAAAAACCTGTTGATAATTAAATCAACTAATACATGTCATGCCTATAAGCCCAAGGGCTCTAACAGGAAAAAAAAATAGCTCAGTGAGGAAAGGAAATAAGGAAATAAATAAACGATATCAGAAATAATGAAAATTAAAATGAAATATTATAAAACATTAACAACATTAAAACAGACATTTGATATATAAATTATGAAAAGGACTTATTTAAGTCTGTTCAACATAAAAACATTTGCTGCGAGTTTGAACATTTGAAGTTCTTCTGATTCAACTACCCGATTAGAAAGATTATTCTACAACTTGGTCACAGCTGGAATAAAACTTCTAGAGTACTGTGTAGTATTATCAACCAACAGAGCGTAACGATGAACATAAAGATGCAAATAAGAAACTCTTACATGTACACTTAAAACGAACTAGTGGACATAAAAAGACTATGCTAAGATCAGCTTTCTCATGTATGTGGTGTAATTTTACATATCTTGGCCAGCTTTTCATATAAGATATACAATCAAATAAAATCATTGTCTGGAAAGGAAAAAAAAATCTTATTCTTTTATTGCATTTCAGTTTTTTTTTTTTTTTCCAATGTTATTCTCTATACTGTACACGTATTCATGCAACTAGTTCTGTCAAGTTTTTCATGAGCTAAACTATAGAAACCATTAGAAATATGAAATTAAATAAAGCATATACATTGTAAAACCCTGTAAAAATGTGAGGGAAGTAATGAGAATGAATAAAACAAGAATAATCATTGAATAATTTTGCACCGTAAAGAAAACTATTAATCAGAGGAATTGGTTACTAGAGGAGGAAACAAGGCCATGACAGAAATGTTGCCCAGTGCTATGCTGCAGCGATACTGCTTCCTTTATAGAACCCAAATTAGCTTTGCAGTGTGAAAAGGAAAGCGAAATTGCATTTGTCAGTCACGCTTATGTGAATACGGAAGTAACTCACGTCGGACAAAGAAATATGTAAGCAAGCATTCCATTTCGCTTCTAAGAAAAGTGATATAGGTATGTGAATAGTTATTAGAGTAAATATATATTATGGATAAATGCCAAGAAATACCAAATGTTATTGAATGGAATGGCTAATTGTTAAATATGTCTGGGAGCAAATAATTAGTGGAAGGATAAGATTAAATGTGAGACATGACAGAGGAAGGCTGAAGAATATTTTAGTTATCTCTTCTTGGTGGAAATTGATCATAAATGGAGGGAAGTTTGAATTGGTGAAGGTATATATGAGGTAAAATCCAAAACTTTTATCAACTTGTTTTGAGGTGATTCAGTCACCTACCAATGGGGTGGGGGTGCAGTATTTTGGAGAGAGGGGGAGGGGAAAGGAGGTCACAGAGTGCTTGGTAGATTTGGAGTATTTTGTCCTTATCGTCACTTTCTTTTTTTATCTTCTTTTTAAAGTATCGAAAGGAATAAATCGCTTACCCACCTAGATGCTGCCAGATAAACTTGATGTTCTCGTGCTGTTTCTTTTGCAGTTGTGCTCTCTGTCTGTCTGTCTGTCTGTCTGATTCCTATACGTACACCTCTTTCCATCTCTTTGATTTTGTATGTGCTTAGCAAAACTATATTTTCACATATTAGTTTCCATAAAATTTGCTTAATTTCACATATTTCATATTTAGGATTTGAGCAGTTGAATGCCTCATCATAACCAAACGTTAAATTTGAAAGAAAATTGTCCTCTGAGAAAAACAAGAGCAACTGTGGATAAACTCCCCATAAGGGATTTTCAGTGACCAAACCTTACAACATTCAATTTAGTACATTTTAAGACTACTGGATTTCTTGAATCCTCATTAAGCTTCATGTTAGAGTATGGCTCCTTTTGAATCAAACATTTGTAAAGTGACGTGGCCAATGTACCTAAATGAAAAGATCTGCAATGACATAAGAAATCAGAGAAAAGTATAAAATTTTACATATTTTGGATAAAAGAAATAACTCCCTATTGACAGCAGAAATTAATAAAAAAAAAAAAATCAGACAAAAAACGAAAGAAAAAAAAAACACATACATAACGACGCACAGAGAACGAGCAGTGAACCTTAGTGCCTCCATACGATATCTATTTGGTCCCCATTCCAAATGGCAATGTAGAATAGTTCAGTCATTCTGCTTGTCTCAAACATTCCACACTAATACTCAGAGTTCCTTGGTTCGACTCGGTTTTCATAAACCTCTGCTATTTTTGCTTCCGTTGCTTTCGGTGTTAATGGTTACTCACATAAGAAAGTTAAATTAAACCACAATTCTTGGAACGTAATTTCGCACAACTAACTGTGTGATGGATCAAAGATCAAGAAAAAAAATTCATTTATTCAATTAGAGTTATTTGGGTTTTTCGATTGAATTACACTTGGGAAGCTCACCAATAGGTTTCCCTTTTCATTCCTCAAAACAAGATCGTTTTTTAGATTAAATTCTAGTCTTTATGAAACGAAAACAAAATCATGAAACGGAATTAATGTTGTGTGTGGATGAAAAAAAAATATTTCATAGAGATTGAGACAAAGACATTCATGGATTTCCAAGACTTACATAAAATCAAAGGTGAAAGGCAAGTATAGTAACAATTTTCACAAATCTAATTCGATCTTTTTTAACAGCAGCAAAGAGAGAATGCAATTGCAATTGCAAGGGATGCAATGCGAGGGCTTCATCAAACCTCTGCATCGACTCATCCAGAATGAAAAGATGAATCTCTACCAGCCATAGCAATTTGCTTTAAAAAAAGACAAAGTACACACAGCCTGGAAGTTCATCGCAAACAAAAAGGGATTTGTTTCCAAAATTATATTTTGACGCTTTTCCAGAAAATAAAATAAAACATTGGATTCCCATGCGATAACTCTATCGGAAGCCAGTATTGGTAAAAGCAAACCCCCTACATAGAGAAATATTTAGCATTACGCTAGTTTGCTTTTTTGTATTAAAGATATATATATATATATATATATATATATATATATATATATGTATATATATATATATATATATATATATATGTCTATATATCCATATATCTATATATCTATATCTATCTATCTATCTATCTATCTATCTATCTATATATATGTATATATGTATATATGTATATATGTATATATATATATATATATATATATATATATATATATATATATATATCTATATATATATATATATATATATATATATATATATATATATATATATATATATATATATGTATATGTAGTGTACCTACATATACATGCCATTATATTATATTATATATATACACATATATATAAATATATATATATATATACATATATATATATATATATATATATATATATATATATATATTTATATACATATAAATATATATATATATATAAATATATATATATATATATATATATATATATGTATATATATTTATATATATAATTTGTACATAGCAGCAAGTAAAATCTTGATGACTATCGTAGCCAAAAGAAGAAGAATCTTATAAAGTAAAGGTGTTGCTCTAACATTAGAAGTCATATGGGTGGTAATGATAATAAATCATTTTAATTAGTAAATAATTGATATAATATCGATGACATTCATAATCCTATATACGAGACAGCGCCCTTTGGATCAGATTTCTTTATAATGCCCTAAAATCTAATTCTGTATATTTTAGGCTTTTCCTATGATATGACAAACACGACGACTCATCAATACATTCGTTGATCGGTGTTAGGTACAGATATGTAAGGGGTTACTGAGGTTCAGTTCGAGTATATCCATATAACTTTTTTTTCTTTGGGCAGGTCAGTGTTTTTCTTGTATAAAAAAAGTTTGATATTTGGTATAAACTATTATGAACTCTTATTCTTCCCTCCTCCCAGTTAGTCTATTCAATTCCTGTCTCTAGTCGTCAGGCTTAACAGTATCTTTTATAGGGCGACTCAAACCTTATGATTCCGTAGGTTATGCTTTCGTTATAAATTTTCTATTGCTTTAAGAATCAAAATTGCAGAAATCCTCCCTTTTCATATAGGGGGATTCTATCATAATCTTTTAATAGCCTTTATTAGTAATCATTTATTAGATACAATCTTATACCATGAAAACTTTACATTCACCTATGGTATTCCTTCAGCCTTTCACATTACAGTACTTGCCTCTGAGTCCAAGAAACTTTATCCTTTTTTTCCTGCAGTATTGGTGTCCACCTTTATTCTTTTCCATTTGCTGACCCCAGGAGACCACTTCAACAAACTCCTTCAGTGACGAAAGACAATTTCAACTCGACACAGAAGGTCGCAGCCTATATTTTTCTGTATTAAGATATTCTATTGGAAAAGAACTGTTACCAACTGTTTCTTCTCATTTGGTGTTAGTTATAAAAGTCAAGAAGAGTTTTTTTTCTTTTATGAATTAGGTTTTTTATCCTAAATAACACGGGTAGGGTGACTTCAAATTATTGATTTACTTGGCAACGAAGTTAAGGTGAGTTATACACACATATACACACACATATACATACATATATATATATATAAATATATATATATATATATATATATATATATGAATATGAATATGTATATATATATATATATATATATATATATACATATATATATATATATGAATATGAATATGTATATATATATATATATATATATATATATATATACATATATATATATATATATATATATATATATATATATATATATATATATATATATATATATGTTCGTTATTAATAGGCAACCCAGAACACTAACCGGAAATGTACGATACTACAAGCGAAAAGACTGCAACAGGTAAAGCAGCCCAGTAAAAAAAAAAAAGTAAAAAGGAAATTATACATGAGATACAATGAATAAAACTCCTGTTTTTTTCTGGAGTAGACCCTCTTTTAAATAGATTAATTTGAAAGTAAATGGTTCCTTAGTGGCGTTAATTTTAAAATGAACTTTTTGTAATGTTCCTATTATCTCTTTCTCTTTATTACTGCATTGTGCCAGCAGCTGGGAAAGAACATATTTCATGAAAAAGATTATGGAGTCCAAATCATCCCCTACGTTATGTTGTCGGATAAAGCTACGGATCAGCTGACGGAATCGAATGACGTCTTAATCCTTGCCCATGATCTTTAATATATCAGTACATATTATAAAGAACAGTTATCAAGTAAAATTCATGTGCGCTACATTGACCATACTTTCGTAAAAACGGCCATTGAGGAGAGCATCATAGAAGAACTTTGACGCACATTTGAGGAGTGCAGCTCCCTCAAGTTAACCCTCGAACACTGCCTCCAAGGAAGCCTCCCCTTCCTTGAGGTTCTTGTAGAGTCGAGCAACATCACCTTCAACACATCCTTTGTACATGAACAACAAACTTTGGCGTGTGTCTGAATGGTAACAGCGAGCGCCCTAGTAGGAACAAATCTGCCACCAGTGGGGCTTTTGTTCTGAGAGCCATTTCTCATATTAACCAGCAAATTAAGAACGAAATGGAACAATGGTACAGGAACGAAAATTCCTGATAATGCTAAGATCTTAACCAAAAATAAACCTTTACTATAAAGGCCTCATGAACTCAAACCACGTGGAAGATGAAAAAGCCATGCGAAATATAGTAAAAAACGACGTTTTTTTTCCACACTAGAGAATACTGAAATCAACCTGAGGATTTATTACCAATCGGTAAAAATGCGATACTTAATCATGAAGAACAACCGTGCTCCTTCTATGCAAGAAGGCTTAAAGAAGACCAACGTCATATATCGATATAAATGCTCCGTACAGGGATATCCTGGCGCCTTCATCGGGATGATGTCGATGTGTTTATCTAAAAGATTATCTTTCCACGTGGATTAGGGTGCAGTAAAATGTATTACCTACAAGTGCATAACCCAAATATCACAAGGGAGCATATAGTCAAGAATTTTAACATCATCGGCTGTGTTCGTTACAACAGGCACTTCAGGATATTGGAAGTGCTGTTCATAAAGCAAAAAAGGCCTGATCTTATCACTTTCAGAAGAAGCAACCTTATTGCTAACGTGTATAAGGTTTATCACCAACCATAGCTCAGGCGATCTCGGCCCAAAACTTCTAGACCATGACTGGTCTGAGAGGTCTGGGAACTTCAAATAAGAATTATCCCGAAGCAGGATCTAATCTGCTAATCCCACCAAGCACGTTGAGTAGCCAGAGAAAACTACCATCCAGAAATTTTCATCTCCGCCCTTGGGCCGTCCATGACCAATAAGGATACAATGTCGAAGCAGGAAACTATATAAAGGCTCCCTGCTTGAAACCAGTTAAGTTGAAGGTGTACCAATCGTGTGTCACACGATTGTACATAGTAACGACATTTCATTTTGTGTATATATTATGCTTGTATCTTTGCTCTCCCCTCGCAATGATATGGACCTGAAATAGCATGTCTGTTTTTCTCACCGTTAACTGTTAAGCGGTGCGGTGTTGGTTGAACATGAAATTACCTGTTATGTCTTTTATGCCATTTTTTGCCAGGAGTTTATGTATGTATAAGCGGATGTTCTGTAATAAAGTTACTCGGTTGCTTTCCTCCTACCTTTGAGTCACAACCTTCTCTCGGCCCGTCACATTGGTGACCCCGGAGTGATTTACTCCTTCTGCCCTCAAAAGATACCTTCTGCAGCAGTACTCGCCGTTGCCAGCCGCCCGTATAGCAAAGCTTTTTCAGCTCTCCTAACAACCGTTGGGGGACCAATGGGCTCCGCTCACCCTCAGAGAAATGACCAGTATCACTCGCCTGCAACCTGCAGTAGACGGCTCTCCTCGTGAGGTGAACCTATTTCGTGCCCTTTGGGTAAGCCGTTTACCTGAACCTGTACGCGCTGCCATACCCGATGTTGATAGTTTACCCATAAAGGACTAGATGACCAAAGCCGACACCCTTATGGACACCCACTTCATGACCTTCAAGACATCCATCAATGCCTCCACTCCTGACGAAGAGGACACCTATCCAACGTCAACCGAAGATGACGTGAATGCCGTAGGACACACACGCCTATGAATGCCGTAGGACACACATGCCTATGAATGCCGTAGGACACACACGCCTATGACTCCCGTAGGACACACACACCTATGAATGCCATAGCACAAACACGCCTACCCCATGACGAGCTGGAGTGGAGACAAATCCACCCATCATCCACCACTCGCTCGCGCCCCAACCAACGACTTCTACTGCCACTCACTGCCGCCATCGGCCACAGTTTTGCTACTACCAGTCCAGATTCAGGGCTGCCGTGAAGAAATGTACAGTAGATAATTTTAAGGGGGGGGGGGGGAGCCATGTACCAACCGTGTGTCACACGATCGTACATAGTAACGACATTTCATTTTGTGCATATATTATGCTTGTATCTTCACTCTCCCCTAGCACTGATAAGGACCTGAAATAACATGTCCGTTTTTCTCACCGTTAACTGTTAACCGGTGCGGTGTCGGTTGAACATGAAATGGCCTGTTATGTCTTTTATGCCCTTTTTTGCCTAGAGTTTATGGATACATAAACGGGTGTTTGTTAATAGTGTTACTCAGTTGCCCTTGAGTCACAATCTTCTCTCGGCCCGTCACAAAGGTTTTCTTTTATATACCTAATTCTACGGATTTCGAAGTTTTTTGGACATAAAGTGAATGTTACTTATGCATACACCCATTGGTAATGTGATCTATGACAAAGACTCATATTTTTTACTTAATATCTGTACTTTTATAATTTGTACTAATATACTAAAGAAGAAGTAATATGCCCCTTTCCCAGTTACTGGCGGAATGCAGTATTGAAGAGAAAAAAGATAATAAGAATAATAGATACCCATTGATTGTGGACATGAAGTTCTTGGGATTGTTCTTGACATTTGTGGGGCCTTTAGCCGTGGTAATCATGAAGCCATTCCCTTCAAAATTGAACAAATGCGCGTTAGTGGCCATTTCTTACTATTGTTAATGAATCCCTAACCAATACATTGTCAAGTGTTTCCTAGGTTGATGGACACGAGAGTAACTAGAAATTTGATATCTGGTGTTTCTCAATGTAGTGCCATTGGGACTTTATTTTTCATTTTATTATTATTATTATTATTATTATTATTATTATTATTATTATTATTATTATTATTATTACAAGCGAAGGTGCACCCCTATTTGGAAAAGCAGTATGCTATAAGCCCAAGGGCCACAACAGGAAAAAGTAACCCAGCAAGGAAAGGAAACAAGTAAACAAACAAACTATAGGAGAAGTGAGGGACCATAGACATATAATGATTTACGAACTGGAACCACATTTATTTTAATACGACCTTTCATATATAAACTATAAAAACTTCAAAATCGAAGCGGAAAAGAAAAAAAGAAAAAGAAAAAAAAAGAATAGTGTGCTCGAGTGAACCCTCAAGCAATAGAACTTTAACTCAAGACAGTGGAAGACCATGGTAAAGAGGCTATGGCACTACCCAAGACTAGAGAACAATGAATTGATTTTAGAGTGACCTTCTCCTAGAAGAGCTGCTTACCATAACTAAAGAGTCTCTTCTACCCTTACTAAGAAGATAATATCCGCTGAACCATTACATTGAGTGAAGAAGAATTGTTTGGTAATCTCAATGCTGTCAAGTGTAGAAGAACGGAGGAGAAGTGTATAGAATAGGCCAGACTATTTGGTGTATGTGTAGGCAAAGAAAAAAATCTCCGTAACTATAAAGAGGGATCCAATGTAGTACTGTTTGGCCAGTCAAAGGACCCAACAACTCTCTAGCGGTAGTATCTCAATGGGTGGCTGGTGCCCTGGTCAACCTACTACCTATATATAAATGGTAATTGCTTTGACCTTTTAAACAAGCTTATATGCTATTGTAATGATACTAATATCTTTGCATTGATTTAATATCTTTGATGTTGATCTGTGGCTGCCAAATTCCTCAACAGATTTCTAGCTATAATCACTGGATGGTGCAAATGATGTGGAGTGGAGTTAATGTCCTAATAAAACTTGAAGCCTGATTGTAATAAATCAGGGATATTAGATCCTAACATCTTGGAGTTTTTCATTGAATATATTTTTTTGATTTTCCTTTGAACAGGCAGTTCATGTGATTCATGATTATAAATTCACTTATGAGAGACATATATGGTATATTTTTCTATTTGCACAAAAAAATTTGTATATTGAAAATGTTTTTCTCAAGATCTCTGTAAACTGTCCCGCTAGAGGAATTGTTTTAATTTTTTTTATATTCCGACATATTTTGATTATTGTTCTCCTATCTGTTCTTCTGCAGCTGACTCTCATCTTAATTCCATAGACAGAAGCTGGCAGTCTATGTGATTATTTATCCCTGATCAGACTATAATTCTCTTGTAACATTGTTAAATTAGCTCTCCATGCGTGCTGTATATGGTTTTCTATAATATTGACCATTCATTGCCTTCATATCTTTCGAGACTGTACCATCCTGAACATAGTACTACGCATGCAGTTAATTCTAAGTGTGGCATTCTCCATTAGGCTCAGTACTACCCTGTATTCTAGAAATTCTATTCCAGCAGTAAAGTAATCAAATTGTGGAATGATCATCGGTAATTCCAAGCAAATAATTGGATCAATTAAATCAACAAATTTGGTGTTATTTTTTCGGTTGAACAGGTTGACATCAGTTTCATTTCATAGTTTACATTTGTCTGCATAGAATTGTTATTCACCTTATATACTATCTTTTCCTGTTTAATAGTTTATTCTTTATTTCTTTAATTATTTTCTGTACTGTGTTCCTTTCCTTTTGGAGATCTTGGACTCACAGCATTTTGCTTCTCTAAATAGGGAGGCAGATTACAAAACACCAGCCACTCCCCTTTCCATTCATACTAATTTTCCTATCAACTTACTCGTACGTCCATTTTCCTTTTCCTGATCTCTGACATTACTCTCTCTCTCTAAAATTTGTTAGACAACTATGACAGCATAATAAACTCTTAGCTCAGAATAACTTTCACAACTATTTACGTAATATTTCGCAGGCATAAAACTTTCAGCATAAAACTTTCAATTGCTCTTGAAAATCTTCCCAGAACCTCCACGTTTCCTTTATCGATTTCACCATATATTTTTATGAAATATGCTGGTTGTATGAATTTTCTTTCTTGCCTAAA
>NC_090725.1:190081151-190086151 GCF_036898095.1 Palaemon carinicauda
ATGCGTGTGTATTATTATTGAAAATATTAAAAATTTGAATATTAGCGAACGTCTAGTATTTCTCGCCGGCAATTAGTTGTCACCTCAGTAAAGGTTGGAGACAGCAGTAAGCATGGCTTAAATTATGTGTAAGCGTAGGATAGATGAGGTGTCAAATGATATCAATGATCAATTAATTTCAGCTAAAACACAGTGATATCTTCGCCATTCGACTGGTTGAAACAACTGATGTTGCTAGTGTGCACAATTAATGGTATGCAACCGGTACAAAGGAGAAAGGGAAATTGAAGAGGACCTACTTATGTGTAGTCCACTTGAAACGACTAAAAAGGGTTTGAATATATTAAGAAAAGTTGATGCTTTTTTTTAATGAACCAGATGTGCAACGAGATTGGAAAAACTGGATTGGAGTCTCAACAAATGAGTGCCATCTATGCTACGTGTTAATTCGGGATTTTTGGAGCATGGGGAAAAGGAAAATCCTTCAGTTCTTGCAACACTCTATATTATTCATTGTCAAGCACTGGCAGTAAAGTTTTTGTAACCTGATTCGGAATAGGTGACGTGTGACGTCATGAAAATAGTTAATTACATTAAGTCAAGTACTTTAAACTCGAGACTGTCTAGTTCTTTGTGCGGGGATATTGGGCGGTATTCATAAAGAAAAGGATATGCTTATACTTGCAAAATATGAAAGGAAATCCTTCTACTTGTATTCATAAACATTTCAAGCAAAAGCCTCTACTATTAGAGCAAAAGCATATCCTTATAATCACATAAAAGTAAATGGTTATACATAAAGAAGACCCTTTACTTCATATAACGAGCATATGCTTCGAAAAAAGCTGAGAGTGGTCAGTAGCAGACTGCAGTTCGAAGAGAAAGGTTGTTCTGTCCGATTCTCAGCACGATGGCAGATTTTGTGGATGTGAGGCATGTTAAACAATACATGCCCCGTTTACCCACATTTGATCGTGATTTCAAGATGATATTCCGTTTTGAAGAACAAAATGTACAGTGGCTTGCGGACAGATATCGTGTCCACACCTGGAATCTCGATGAAATATCAAGGTTAAGCCATAACTTGGTGATATGCATTTTACATTTCCTTTTGCATGCATAAACCGTTGGGAGAATACGAAGGCTGCTGTATTTAGGGATGTATATATATACAAACAGTATATATGTATGTATGTATGTATGTATGTGTATATATACCAATATATATATATATATATATATATATATATATATATATATATATATATATATACATATGTGTGTGTGTGTGTGTGTGTGTACAGTACATGCAAATAAACTGTATTCATATAATATATAAATATAGTATATATATATATATATATATATATATATATATATATATATATATATATATATATTATATGTATATGTATGTACATATTATATATATATATGTATATGTATGTATACATGTGTATATATATGTATATATACATCGTATAAATATACATATATACACAGAATATCCATATACTGCAAAAGCTTATATACAAGCATGTATATACACACACGTATATATATATATATATATATATATATATATATATATATACATATATATATATGCATATATATATATATATATATATATATATATATATATATATATATATATATATATATATATATATCGATTCGTACCAGAAATAGATTGTTCTAAATCCCAAACCTGAAATAATTTCAATTCGGTTTGCTTTAAACCTCAATTACCCTTCGGCCTTCGTCCGGGTATCTTAAAGTTTCCTTCAAACTGCAAACTTGAGCACTTAGCGTCTTCAAAACGTTTTAACTCAAATCCATAAATCAAATCACGTAGTCTATTATCATTATTATTATTATTATTATTATTATTATTATTATTATTATTATTATTATTATTATTATTTCATTATCATTATTACTATTATTGTTGTTGTTGTTGTTGTTGTTGTTGTTATATAACAAGAATGGAATTTTTCGCGAGTCCTAAACGAATTCGGAAGAAATAGCCATAGACTTAGCATGGAATTCTGAATGCCTCAAGAACGGAATCTCAGAAAGGTATCGGAAGAAAACTCCCGGATTTCCAAATGTCTTCAGAAGAAATAGCCATAGACTTAGCATGGAATTCTGAATGCCTCCAGAACGGAATCTCAGAACGGTTTCGGAAGAAAACTTTCCCAAATTTCCAAAAGTCTTTAAAGGATATAGCCGTATACTTAACATGGATTTCTGAATGACTCCAGAACGGAAATTTTCAGGAGCAGTCCTGAACGACTCCTCCCCGAGCTTCAAATGACTTCTGAAGCCTGATGACCTGATCTTCATTTTTTCAAACGTAGCCTGCAACACCTCACATGATCTGTATGTAGCTGGCGAAATCTAACAAAGGAATTGCTCGTCAATAGGAGTAAGAGGAAATGAGTTGATGACTGGGAGAAGGATTTCACTTAACTCACAGAGATGGCGTTCTGGCGGAATAGGAAGCTGACGGTAAGAATTATGTGTTACGTCTTCGGAACACCATTAACTACAGATGGTTTTGGTTGCTGCCGAAGTTGCCGATCGTTTGTTTTATATCGCCCGACCTATAGAAAGACACGGGATCTTCCGTTGGCAGCTGAGCTTTGAAGATCATAATGCATGCGCCTTGAAGGATCCTTTGCTTGGGCTTTTGCGACGATGTCTTATTAAAGGAGACTCTTGGAAAAAGTACGAGCCTTTGTATCGGTGCAAAAACGGATTGCGGGAATGAGAATGGAGGCAGAATGGTTCATTTGACCGGTGATTGACCTGTAGTTCTTCAACAGGATAGTCCCAGAATTCGCCATTGAAGTAAATATATATCCAGATGACATTGGTAAATATATTATGTTGCTCGTCATTTACTTTCGCATGATAGTGTATGCGGAGAAATCGATAGTATTCATCTCTTTACTCATTGCCCAGATAGGTAAAGAATAAATGCCTTCGATTTCTCTGAGGAATCTGACAAAGTGAGGACTCGCGGCACTGAAATTTCTTTTGAAATCTAGAAGGACAGTGACGACCTAAGGAAAAGATACAATGAAATCTCGAAAGAAACAGATAATCTAATGAAAGAAGATCTTGAAAACTAGAAGACAGGAGAGAACAGCGAAGAGGAGCCTCTAATGCCAGAGGTGAGACTCCTAAAAATAGAGACCCTCTAATGCTAGAAGTAAGGCACCTAAAAATAAAGATCGAAGACCCTCTAATGCTAAAAGTATAGAACCTAGAAATATATGTCAAAGAACTTCTAATGCTAGAAATATGGGAGCTAAAGAGAGAGGTCAAAGATTTTCTAAGGTTAGAGGTGTGGGAGCTATAAATAGAGGTCAAAGAACTTCTAATGCTTGAAGTAAGGGAGCTGAAAAGAGGTCAGAGAACTTCTAATACGAGAGGTGTGGGAGCTGAATAAAGGTCAAAGAACTTCTAATGCTAGAGGTGTGGGAGCTAAAAAGAGGTCAAAGAACTTCTGATACTAGAGGTGTGGGATGTAAAAAGAAGTCAAAGAACTTGTAATGCTAGAGGTGTGGGAGCTAAAAAGAGGTCAAAGAACTTCTAATGCTAGAGGTGTGGGAGCTAAAGAGAGGTCAACGAACTTCTAATGCAAGAAGTGTGGGAGCTAAAAAGAGGTCAAAGATCTTCTAATGCAAGAGGTGTAAGAGCTAAAAAGAGGTCAAAGAACTTCCAATTCAAGGGGTGGGGGAGATAAAAAGAGGTCAAAGAACTTCTAATGCAAGGGGTATGGGAGCTAAAAAGAGGTCAAAGACCTGCTAATGCAAGGGGTGTGGGACCTAAAAAGATGTCATAGAACTTCTAATGCAAGAGGTTGGGGAGCTAAAAAGAGGTCAAAGAACTTCTAATGCAATGGGTGGGGGAGCTAAAAAGAGGTCAAAGAACTTCTAATGCAAGGGGTGGGGAATCTAAAAAGAGGTCAAAGAACTTCTAATGCAAGGGGTAGGGGAGCTAAAAAGAGGTCAAAGAACTTCTAATGCAAGGGGTATGGGAGCTAAAAAGAGGTCAAAGAACTTCTAATGCAAGGGGAGTGGGAGCTAAAAAGAGGTCAAGGAACTTTTAATGCAAGGGGTGTGGGAGCTAAAAAGAGGTCAAAGAACTTCTAATGCAAGGGGTGTGGGAGCTAAAAAGAGGTCAAAGAACTTCTCATGGAAGGGGTGTGGGAGCTAAAAGGAGGTCAAAGAACTTCTAATGTAAGGGGTGTGGGAGCTAAAAAGAGGTCAAAGAACTTCTAATGCAAGGGGTGGGGAAGCTAAAAAGAGGTCAAAGAACTTCTAATGCAAGGGGTGGGGGAGCTAAAAAGAGGTCAAAGAACTTATAATGCAAGGGGTGTGGGAGGTAAAAAGAGGTCAAAGAACTTCTAATGCAAGGGGTGGGGGAGCTAAAAAGGGGTCACAGAACTTCTAATACAAGGGTTGTGGGAGCTAAAAAGAGGTCAAAGAACTTCTAATGCAAGGGGTGGGAAAGCTAAATAGAGGTCAAAGAACTTCTAATGCAAGGGGTGTGGGAGCTAAAAAGAGGTCAAAGCACTTCTAATGCAAGGGGCGTGGGAGCTAAAAAGAGGTCAAAGTACTTCTAATGCAAGGGGTGGGGGAGCTGAAAAGAGGTCAAAGAACTTCTAATGCAAGGGGTGTGGGAGCTAAAAAGATGTCAAAGAACTTCTAATGCAAGGGGTTGGGAAGCTAAATAGAGGTCAAAGAACTTCTAATGCAAGGGGAGTGGGAGCTAAAGAGAGGTCAAAGAACTTTTAATTCAAGGGATGGGGAAGCTAAAAAGAGGTCAAAGATCTTCTAATGCAAGGGGTGTGGGAGCTAAAAAGAGGTCAAAGAACTTCTAATGCAAGGAGTGGGGGACCTAAAAAGAGGTCAAAGAACTTCCAATGCAAGGGATGGGGGAGCTAAAAAGAGGTCAAAGAACTTCTAATGCAAGGGGAGTGGGAG
>NC_090725.1:190091151-190108651 GCF_036898095.1 Palaemon carinicauda
CACCTCTCTCTCTCTCTCTCTCTCTCTCTCTCTCTCTCTCTCTCTCCACAAACAACTACACTATCACAAACTACCCACAGTGAAGCGCTGGCAGATAGCCAAACTTCACTCGCAAAAGGAAATGAAAAGGCGAAACAGTATTGCTACTTTGGACGTTCGTTTCATGCTGTTTTAGTGTTCACCAGAGCACTTCGATGAGAGATGTTTGCTGGTGTGTTATTCGTTTGGAACTTCAGCAAGAATTACATTGGTTCGAGACAATGATGACCAATAAATAGACTCGAACTTTTCACCAGCTGTCCTGATGATGATACCAGTTTTTTTTTTTTTATGTAAAGTGTCAAACATCATTATAATATATATTTTCTTTTTCTCTTGTAATAGAGGGATCTACTGGTCGAATGATTATGGTGTAAATAAAATGTACCTATCACATACTTTCTATTTACTGGCTATCAAAACGTTTGTTGAATAGTGATACAATAAGGCAGCAAAAAATTACAATTTGAAATTCAACATACTAATAATCAAGTTTTTAACAAATTCAGTAACAAATAAAGTAACAGCAATATAGATTAAAAGTACTTGTCATTCATCCAAGCGTAACTTAAAATTATATGTGATTATAGAACAACTAGAATATATAAAAAAAATTTTTATCTGATACAAATTTGATTTGTTATTTATACCGTTAATTCTTTTGACATGAAATGAGAGTATCCCATTTCCCTGCAATTCTATGGATTTTTTTTTTTTCCTATTTCAATATTATTATCGGTTAAGTGCAAAAGACGAGTGTTAACTTAGCCTTGATACAAATGCCTTCTTTGGCATGAAAGTACCATAGGGCAACAAAAACACTTTCATCCAGATACAAGTTATATCGCACTCCGTTTTTTAAATATACAAATTTTTCAAAATAGTCGCTGTAAACACGAACTGTTTCATATCCCAGTTTCTTTTCCGGGAAAGTAATCAAATCAGTAACAAAATATACATTTTTTCTTGTCAATTTCAAAAGGATGTATTAAGATGAGAAAAAAATACTGTTTTTTAGTTTCACATACGCTACTATTACAACATGACTGTCGAAGAAAACATATATGTTATATATGAAGATATATATAATTCAATAAAAAATTACAACTTAGAACTTTTCAAAAGTGTTTTCATTATGTTCATTCAAATGAGAGCACCGAGTAATAGTGAGTATGTCCAAGGTGTATTAAGATTTATAAAGCCTTATTACAGCCTGAGGCAATAATAAACGAAACGTTGTGACCAAGTACTATTCCCACGCCGGGAGCATGAACCTTTACTGCCACAAAGAAATATATAGGGATGCATCTGCAGGATACATTTATAAAGTGCCTTGCAGCCCTTGTTACATTTGCAAATAACAAGTTCTGGGAAATAGGTTGGCATGGTCTTGACATAATGAGTATGATCCAGGGCAAAAACCCTGACATCAATAAATCCAGCGTCTCCATGTAGGGGGAAAAGTCTACTGAGCGAGAGGATTTGACAAACTAGATAACACAGCTAAGTATTATATATAAAATACTAAGTGTATCCAAAGAATTTTACCCTCATTTTTTTTTTACGTGGAGTAGCCAAAGGAGAGAGTGATATATTTGGTATGTCTTACCTGAAGTAGGAGGAGATCCAGCTCCATATACTTAAAACAGAAATATGCTTGGGATCAAGTTATTCATAGCTGCTTGATGTAATCTTTCCTCGTGATTATCATATGTTGCCTACTAAACATAATAATCACACGCCTTCATGATATGATTAAGAATAGCAGCTGCAGACACCTTATGTATTTACCCAGTTCTGCAGATATGGTGAACTACAAAGGATTGAGTTTTATAAAGTCCATCCAAAGAGTCCCCAGACACACTCCACAGCATCTTCCGTGTATGCAATGGTCTCAATGTTAGCAAGAAGGAGTGCTCTCTAAACTAGGATTAGCAGAACTTCCACTGAAGTTTCTTTGCCACTTTAAAACGGGTTGATCAGCTACCATAAGTGGTGTTTGGCCAGGATTCAAGTAACTGATTGCGTTGCGAAGGACTTTCCTTACATGCTCAGCCAATGTAAGAGTCGTGGATGAGGCTATGATGAGGTAATAAAGTAGGTACTGTGTTACTGGCATAATATGCATCCCATGCAATCAATTCTTCCTCCCCAAGTTTTTCTTTTGCTAGAAGATTTCAGACTCTCTCCAGCAACTGGTAGCTTTCTTCAATGATGGTTCTGAGAGGATAGGGAACTTGATGAGGATGTCTGTTGGTGTGAATGGCGAGAACCTAATGACCTCATTATTAGGCAGATCATTCATACTTTATTACGCCAAACAGCTAACCATTGAAGCATTCTTTCGTAGACACTAATTAGGTCATGTTTACTCAAATTATGAGATAATGGGCATGATCGAAGAATATAATTGATGGGCTGGGTATTTTCTCACCATTTGCAAGACTGGTCAGTTTTAAGGTCCCATTTCACCAGATTGTCAACTGTTCTGGCCACTCCAGCACTAGCTCTGGTGAGGATACATCAATCATGTCTGGGAAGAATCGCCTCATCAGCAATTACTTCAGGGGGTTCCTTCACTGCACTGTTGTGGGGCAGTATCTCATTAAAGTCCCTACATTGGTCCATTCTATCATTCTGTGCTTATTTATAGTGGCAACCTCTCCACAGTGGCAAATCTCTTCCTTAACTTAAGTGCACTTGGAACTGGAAAATGAGGATGTAGTGAGTGTCTTACAACATTTATTTGCTCTTATAAAGTTTTCCTGTTGCATGACTTCAGATTTCTGGGGGTGCGGGGTGGCCCAGCAATATTAGCAAGTTTGTGGAAGATGTTGTTGGGAGTGGGACGTTGTGTCCCTATGATGATACTGCATGCCTTGTTGATCACATTACTTGGCTGGTGATAGCACAGGGATAAGGTTGCTGTTCTTGGGATGGAAGCATTAGCTCCTCACCTTTTCCCTGCTAGTTTTATTTTTTTAACATGGAATTGCGAGTAATCCTCCTTTTTTGGAGCTTTTGCAGAGGGGAGCCAAAGGACAAGAGTTCTGTCCAGTGTTACCCCTTGGTACAATGGAAACTGGTGATGTTTTAGTTATATGTGATTAGTTTATAATTATATTCTCCGTTTCTCTCGTGAAAAGTACATACTTACATACTTGAGGTGTTAGGCAGTGAGACATCCAGATCGATGGTTGTGTAGCATTATGGCAATTGTTTTACATTATGGTCCCATTGGAGCAGGATTTGGTATATTTATGACTTCTTTTGAATTTTTGGCATCCTGCAGTCTTAAGCCACATTATAGCTGGTAGGATTATTTATGCTAGGATTAATTTTAAGCATTATTTCATGTATAAAATTTTTATATGTGTGTTTATTCTTAAGAAGAAATATTTTTCCATGATTTGTACTTCTTAAAATTTTTTATTCTCTACAGGTTACCAAGGAAATGGAGTGTGCAATGGTCACCTGTACCAGTCGGGTTAAGTTGTCCTGTGGCCCCAAGATTTGATGGAAACATGCGGACTGTCGTGTTCCAAAGTGTTTCTTGCAATCTGAGAACCTACTAATAGTCTGGTTTGCCGGGACCTCCTTCACACCGGCTACCGTGCAACTGACGTCTCCTTGTAGGTGCAAGAACGGAGTCAGAAGATCTGTCAGTGGGTTAGAGGCTTCCAGAGAGTTCTCAACAAGGTGTTCCTTATCTTCCTTCTTTGGAACTGAAGAACCTCCACTTTCCCAAGGCCGAGATGACAGCTGTTTTTGGTCACCAATCACCTCTGGTTGAACTCCCGCTGGTACCAGTAGATCATGAGAATGATGAAGTTTAGGACGCTCTGCAAGTCATGAGCTTACACGCCAGCAACATATCAACAGCTTCTTCTGTGTCGTCAGAGAGGGAGAAGATTCTGCTGACCACGGAAGCCCCCGAGGAGTCATTGGGTGTACCTTAGTTGAGTACAGCTCCTATTACTTCCTTAGATTGTCCTTCCATCTGTGCTGCTGAGGCCCCAGCCTTTTCCTCTACACCTGTTACTATGTCAGAAAACCTTTGTTTCCAGGGCAAATGGAATTTATGGCGTCTATGAAAACCTTCATGGAAAACATAAATAACAAACATGAATGTTCTCCAGCAGACCTAATGGCGACAATAGAAGCTCTACAAAAGGCACCTAATTCTAAGGCTCCCCCAGCCTCAAGCCTACCTGAATTCACAGTTAAAAACCCTTGTTGTTATGCTTCCCATCAATTGATAGTCATCCTTACTGCTAGGTAAGACTTAACTCGGAAGCGTCCATTAGGGAAGATTCAATCCCTAAGGAAATTATCATCCTGGTCCATAGTAATGGTCAGTCTCTTCTAGTTAAGGAGATAAAAACAGCCATATTCACTAATACCCAAATTTCTGCTTTCAGCAGGAAGAAGGGCACCTTTGTAACCCTCAGGGATACTGTCTTTTCTCTCGCCTCTAAAACCTTAGAGACTGTAAAGAAAGCAGTAGTGGAAGGTAGACCATTGCAAGTGCTAGAGGAACACAAACCTGTCTCCCTAGCCCTTCCCTATGATTCGGACAGTTAGGAGGATGTCCAACATACTTTTACTGTTGAAAAACTAGATAAAGACATCGGAGAAAAGTAGTTTAATGAGAAACTACCTAGAATTCCCAAATCCTTTTTAAGGGAAGAATTGTAAGCTAAAGAGAAACTATCTGCCTCTTTGTCCTTCCGATCTTATCTACAGATGCTCATTGAAAACTATTCCAAATCTGAGCTCTTCCCAGTCCTGGCAAAGACTCACCTAGCCATGTTTCATAGAGATTTCCATACTTTCTTCCTCCCCAGAAGAGCAAGTAGAGAGCACTTCTTAGCCACTGCTATGATCAGGCATGAACCTAGAAAGCTGATCGACTCCAATATCTGGGGGAAAGACCTCTTCCCAAGAAACTGGTTAAGGAAGTCATGGACAAAGAGCTCAGGAAAATAAGAGCCTTTTAGAGAAGTGCGGTATGTTCTCTAAAAGGAAATTTATCCCTGGTGATGGACCTCAACCCAAGGGCAAGAAGCCCTGAAGATACTTTAAGGGAGGGAAACCGTTTCCTGTCATGACACCTCAGTTGCCGCCTTCCCTCAGACTGTGTACACAGATTCCCTACAGTTTTTATCACAGTCTCCAGCCTTTAACCCAGGGTATGAGAGAGCCACCACTACATTTCATCCTGTCAGAGCTCAAAAGAAGAGCACCAGTGGCAGGGTTGGTCTGGAAAGGGCAGTCAGTCTAGAGGTCAAGGAAGTAGAGGTAAGGCGGTTAAAGACGCAGATCCGTCACTATAACAATGAGGAGCTCCTGGTAGGGGGATGACTTCACCTGTTCATGGATCGATGGAAGCTCAATGTCTAGGCTCACAGCATAGTCTTAAAAGGACTAAGCTAGATAAGGAGACAGAAATCACCCCAGTTCAAGAGGTTCCTCAACCCACAACCCCATTCTTAGAGGATTATGTACAGGATCTTCTCCGCAAGGAAGTAATCTGTTGCACAAAATCTATGAACTTGTAAGGGCGGCTATTCTGCGTCCCCAAGAAAGATTCGAACACTCTTTGAACTATTCTGGACTTGTCCATACTAAACAAATTCTCTCTGAATGACAAGTTCCAGATGCTGACTATCTTGTAAATACAGGCTCTACTATGCCAGGGGCCAGGGTGCCTACACCGTCTCCATAGATCTTTCAGACGCCTATTGGATCTTCCGATAGGTAGGCACTTCTCCCCCTACCTTGGTTTCAGACTGGTAAAAAAAGGCTACTTATTCAGGGCTATGCCCCTTGTGCTCAATATATCTAGAAGGATTTTCCCGAAGCTAGTCGAGGCCATCATCCAACAATTATTGAACAGAGACCTCCAGATGATGGTATACCTGGACAACTAGCTGGTCTGGGCTGCAACGAAGTCGGAGTGTCTTCGCACAGTTCAAGAAGTCATGAAATTCCTACTGTCTCCGAGTTTTTAGATCAACTTCGAAAAGTCCAAGCTGTCTCCAGCTCAAGAATTCCAGTGGCTAGGACTTCACTGGAATCAAAAGTCACACACCCTCTCCCTACTGCAAGAAAAGAAAAAGGAAATCACAAACTCTGTCAGGTGCCTACTCCATTCATGAGTACTTACCAGGCGGCAACAGGTAAGATTCTTGGGTTCACCATAATTCACTGCCGTGACAGACTGAATCATAAAAGCAAAGATGCCAAAAAGAGTCAGGAGAAGAAAGGCATCAATGGCTAGGAGAGATCTTCACCACAAAACCCTGTTTTAACTGCGAAAGCAGCTCAAGTTATGGTCCACTGCCAAGAGTTTATCAATACATGTCCCTCTCCAGTATCTTCCTCCATCCATAACCATTCAAATGGAGGCCTGGATCAAGGTTGGGCGGGACACTCCACTTCCACTTCCAAGAAAGTACAGGGCTGGTGGTCAATCACATTTCCGAAATATCACATCAATATTCTGGAGCTATGACAGTGTTTCTGACTCTGAAGAGAATGAACCAAAAGACGAAATCCCACATTAAATTAGTCATCGACAACAGGATGATAGTCTACTGTGTCAACAGACAGGCTCCAGGTCTCCTCAGATCAACCATATGATTCTAGTCATTCTCACTTTAGCAAGCGAAGGAATCGGCATCTCTCAGCAGTTCACCTTAAAGTGGTTCGCAATGTGATGACAAATGCCATGTCAAGATCATTCTGCAAAATCATTCTGTTTCATTCTAGAGCAAGACCCAAAACTGCAAATCAATCTCTTTGTGACATGCTTCAACAAGATGCTTCCCCTATATGTAGCACCAAACCTAGATCCGCAGGCAACAGGAACAGATGTGATGTCTCTGGATTAGAACCAGTGGTCTCATATCTACGTATTTCCACCATTCAAACTTCTAATGAAAGTCCTGAACAAATTGCGAACTTTCAAGGAAACAGCAGCTCTAGTTGCTCCTACGTAGCCAAAGAGCAATTGATATCCTCTTGTTCCGGAACTCAGACCTGTCCAGGTCCCTCTACCATCTGCCTTGCTGTCCCAGGATGTTCAACCGAGGATTGCCTTTGCTTCCTATTGGATAACAAAAACCTTTCAGTTCATGAGTTTCTCGGCCTCGTGCCTCAAAGAAGGTTCGGAATTGCAAAGGAGAGAATTGACTTCATAGATGAGTTCAAGTCCAACACCACGAAACAACAATATTTGTCTTCCTGGAAAAATATTGGTTGCATTCTTGAGAAGTAATTAGCCCTCTTCTATTTCTATGGACTTCTGTATTTTTTCTTTATTTCATTGCATGATCAAGGTCTGGCCTCTGCAACTATTGCCTAATGTAAGTCAGCACTAAATAGACCAAATTATTATGTTTTTGATATTGAACCCAATAGTAAGCTGTTCAATAGGATCCCGAAGGCTTGTGCTAAACTGAAACCTAATGCTCCTCCCAAGCCTGCTTCATGGTCGTTGGCTAAAGTCCTGCACTATGCATCTTTGGGATATAACACATTTACCTCTCCGGGGGATCTATTCAAAATTTTATCTTTTTGCTTGCTATGGCTTCTGATGCTAGAGTCCACAATCCCTACCTTATCCTGTATCCTTTGAGACAAGTTTAACTCTATTCTGGGAGGGATAACCATAGCTTGCTATTAATATGTCCCTGATTTGTACAAAATATCTCTCGAGATATTCGCTCCGGAGGTTACAACTCCGGGATACTTCTCAGGTAAAATTCTTTGGTATATCAGTCACAGAAATGTTCCAAGTAAAATGGTGCCATTATGGAACTTTCATCAACACCACATGGCTGATTTATCTAAAAACACATTTATTGTATGTAAAAATTCTGTATATATATATATATAAATATATATATATATATATATATATATATATATATATATATATATTTATGTATGTATATATATATATGTATATATATATATATATATATATATATACATATATAAATATATATATATATATATATATATATATATATATATATATATATATATATATATATAAACACACACACATATATATATATATATATATATATATTTATATATACATATATATAAATGTATATATTTATTTATATATAAAAATTTATATATATACTGTATATATATATATATATATATATACATATATACATATACATATATATATATATATATATATATATATAAATATATATATATATATATATATATATATATATATACAGTATATATATGTATATATATATATATATAGCCTACATATATATATATATATATATATATATATATCTATGTATATAAATATGTATATATATATTTATTTATATATATAAATATATATATATATATATGTATATATATATATATATATATATATATATATATATATGTATATTTATGTAGATATATACATATAAATGTATGTACACATTTACTTATACATAAATATATATATATATATATATATATATATATATATGTATATATATATATATATATATATATATATATATATATATATATATATATATATATATATATGTATTTTTATGTAGATATATACATATAAATGTATGTACACATTTACTTATACATAAATATATATATATATATATATATATATATATATATATATATATATATATATATATATATATAATTTGTGTATATACATATATCTAAATATGTATACATATGTATATTTATATATATATTTCTTTATATATATATATATATATATATATATATATATATATATATTTATATATATATATATATATATATATATATATATATATACATATATATATATATGTAAATATATATATATATATATATATATATATATATATATATATATATATACAGTATATATATATTTATCTCCACTGTTTAAAGATGCCGCCACCAAACTAGCCTCTTTGATGTCTACCACTTCACTGAAACTGCTGACCTTAGCTGGCAGGGAAGCATTAGCCTGGTTCTAGAATGCTGAAGTCCAGTTTCACATCAAGGGTGTGATTCAGTCATGTGGCGATGCCCCGGGATATTTTTGGGAAATCTCTGATTGGTTTTACAAGCAAGTTGACACCCCCATAGTGTACCCTGCCCTCAAAAAATACTTCTTGGAGCAGTAATCGCCATTACCAGCTGCCCACATAGTCATTCCTTTTCTGCTCTCTCAACAACCGTTGGGGAACCAATAGGCATTGCTCGCCCTTAGGAAAATGACTAGTATTGCTCGCCTTCAAACTGCTGCAAACAGCTCTCCTCGTGAGGTGAACTTACTTCATGCCTGGTTGTTAGGACGCTTACCTGAGCCTGTACCCGCTGCCATCCCCAATGTCGATATTTTACCCATGAAGGACACTACATGCCAGTATGGCAACAAAACCTTCCACCGAGCACCATTTGCTTACACCCCAACCAGCAACCTCTATAGCCAATTATTGGTGCCCGTCTGCCACAGTTAAGCTACTTCCACTCCAGATTTGGGGTGGCTGCGTAGAATTATCAAAACAGTTTTCAGTGGTGAAAAAACATGTAAGTAGGCCATTGTTTGTAACGGTGGCCTCCACTGTTAATAATATTTTCTTTTTATACGATGCAAGTATAGGCGTGAGAGTTTTGGTAGACACAGGTGGTTGCGTTTCTCTTCTGCCTATTAGCTGCCAAATGATTTGCTATACCTATCCATGGCTACAAGAGAACCTTACTTTATCGTTTGGACACATCAAATATCATTAGAAGTTTTTCATTGTTGATATCCTCTCACATCACAACCTCCTGATTGATGTTGCCCACTAACGGCTAGTCAACGCAGACTCATACTACTCTACACGTCTTCCACCCGACCCCTCCAACTTCACTCTCCACTTCAACACACCCACAGCTGCCTATGCTCACCCCCACACGTCATACATGCAAGTCTTCCATCTAGAGCTTTGACAAAAGTCCAAAGTTCATCTTATCAAGACGTTCTGGGCCTCCAGAATTTTGTTGATTCAGGGGTTTGGCACCAAATCATTTGGCAGCTGCCAAACAAATGTTCCATGAAATGAAAGAAATGGTCATTTACCAAATGGCCTTCAGCTCATGATCATCACTATTAAATGTCACCCTGAAAAAGGATGGCTCCTTGTGTACATGTGGGGATTACAGACATTTAAACATGCAAACACAACTGCATCACTACCTCCTCCCAAACATAGCAGACATGACCTCCTAGTTGCACAAAGCAAAGGTTTTTTCCACGCTCGACAATCTGAAAGGGTATTATTAGGTGCCCATGAACCCAGAAGACATCGCCGAGACCGACATCACCACCCCCTACGGTATTTAAAATTTCAATTTCTCTTGTTTTGGCCTTTGTAATGTTGGGTCCAATTTTCAACGTCTCATGGATGGCATTTTAGGGGACCTCCCCTTAAGTGTATGTTTCGTGAATGACATACTTATGTTCTCTTCCTCCAAAGAGGAATATCTCTGTTATGCACACATCATGCTCGACCACATACAACAGAACAGCATTGTAGTCCAGTACAACAAGTGTACCTTTGGCGCCAACAAGGTATTGTTCTTAGGGCACCTCATCACCCCTTCCTGAGATGGTAGCAGCCTTATGAACTTCCGCCTGCCCTGGACCGTCAATGCACTACAAGAATTCTTGGCATGATAAACTATTATCACCCTTTCCTGCCACGCATCACCGCTATTCTTGCCCCTCTCTACCCCTCCCTCAAGGGTAAACCAAAAGACCTGAAGTGTTTGGTCCCCATCTAGAAGCGGGCTTCTGCAATACAAAGAGAACCCTATCAACCAATGCAGCTTTCTCCTATCCTGTGACACATGTACCTCTCCTTCTTTTCAACGATGCCAGGGACATCGCTATTGGATTCGATTATCGAGAAGGTATTCAACAGCTTGTCCATCCACCATTGGCCTTCTACATTAGAAATCTGTCCAATACAGAATCCGGTTACTCTACCTTCAACCCCAACTTGCTGGTGGTGTACTTGGATGTCTGTCACTTCCACCACTTTTTGGAACTTATGTCCTTCTTCATTTGCACGGACCACATAACTCTGTTGCACGCCTGCACTCAACAGTCCAATGCCTGGCTCTGCCCATCAACACCAACATCTCTCAGCTGTTGCTGAATACAATTACATTCTTCAAAACGTCCCCGGGAAAATTAATACCATTGCCAATGCTCTATCAAGAAACACATTGACCGCAATTCATCTAGGAATAGATTACAATGCCTTGGCAGAAGCCCACCAAAAATATCCAGAGTACCAAGCATGTAGTACATCCTGCATATCTCTCTGTTGGGAAGACATTCCTCTCGGCGACTCTAACGCCACCCTCCTCTGTGACGTCAGTACTAGTAGGTCTAGGCTGTGGATACCTGCTCCATGCGCCAACAGGTGTTTCATTTCCTTCATGGCATTTGACAACCCTCGCACCAATCTTCAGCACCTCTACTATAGTTGAAGCTTATTACTAAGGATGCTAAGGATTGGGTCTGCATCAGTACTCCATACCAAACTTCAAAATAATATTGACAAAACATATTCTGGAGTGGGCACCTTTCCTCAGCTTTAGTGTTGTTTTGCCCACATTCACGTCAATATAGTTTGGCCCTTACTCACATCACACATACATCGTTACCTGTTTACTGTCATCAACTGCTCCACTCGTTAGCCAGAAGCGATTCCTATGGAAACTACATCTGCCTCATATGCATCTGCATAACTCTCAGAGTGGATAGCAAGATTTGGTATCCCTAGCCATCACTTTCCACAGGGGTACCATTTTCTCATCTCACTTGTGGACGTCATTAACAAATGTCCTGAAAATCGATCTACATCAGACAACTGCCTACAACTCTCCTGCCAAGAGAATGGTTGAATGTTTTCATCACACCCTCAAAGCAGCTTTGATGTCGTGCTGCATGGGTTCTAACCGGTTTACTCAGCTTTCCTGGGTCCTCCTGGAACTAAAGACCACTCCTAGAGACGCCCTGGATATTGTGGCAGCTGAAATGGAGTATGGCGACCCGTTGGTCGTCTCTGCCGATTTTTTTCCGTCGACAACCTCCTCCGACAATCTCCACTGCTGGTGACCCGTTGGTCGTCTATACGATTTTTTTCTGTCAACAACCTCTTCCGACAATCTTCAGTGCCTGCTGTTAGACTTATAAGCCCCAGGAAAGCAACGCATACCGACAGATTTGCATAAGGCATAGTACATTTTCCTGCACAGCGATACCAGCAAGCCACCGCTAACTTCCCCTTTACATGGGTCCTTTCCTTGTAATCCCTCAAACAACGAACGCACTCTCACTGAACATTTATAGCAAAGAAAACTGGTTTTCCATTGATCCTTAAACCTGCATATCTCTTGCAAGATGACCTACCTAAAGTACGCTTCTCAAGAGAAGGGCACTCAATTTCTTTTTTTTAAGGGGGCGCCATGTGATGCACGTGTTTCACACATACTTGTACATTGTAACAGTATTTACTTTATTATTGTATATCTTGCTCTACACCTCACTGTTATTAGAACTGGTTTAAGCCTATCTTTTCATAAATTGGTGAGTTTTCATTTTTCTGACCTTCCACCATTGCCACTCTTGTATATATCTATCTATCTCTATATATATATATATATATATATATATATATATATATATATATATATATATATATACAAATATATATATATATATATATATATATATATATATATATATATATATATATATATATATATATATATATATATGTGTGTGTGTGTGTGTGTGTGTGTGTGAGTTAGTTGCATTCACCTAGTCTCTCATTCATAACTTAACTGCTCACTCGCACACTTACCAATGAAAATATCTTCCTCCATAAAACCCTTCTCCAAAATATCCTTCTCATTGTCCCGCCATCTAATTGTTTGTCTCCTTCTTGATCTTCCACCTTTATCAGATTTCACTAAAATCCTCCTCAATTCCTACCCATTAGATATCTTTAGCTAGTGCCCATACTCTCTTTATCTAATCATTCTTATCATGATTGTAATATTTAAACACCTTATTCATCTCTAACGTAGGTAAATTGCCAGAATCTACGTCAAAATCCCCCTTTCTGGCCATTCCTGAAACAGTTTTAGTACCCTCCTTTATACCTGTTTCTAAACCATACACTATCACAGGTCTGATTATGGTATAATAGATATCACTTTTCAGTTTACTTAGCCTTCGTTTGTCTCATACTATCCCTGCAAGCTCCCACATTTCCCTTAAAGGGCTTTTATCCTACTTTCAATTTCAGCTTCGCTCCTTCCCTTCTGGCTTCATTGTGATCCCAAATGTTTGAAATTCTATAAATGTTCTTAATCTAAACTTCCTCTGTCATGTATAAATATATTAGCGCCTCTCTGCTTGGTGGACAACACGATCTCATATTTACCCACATTTACCTTTATGCCCACTTATTCTCATCTGCATATAACAATTTTTATATATTTTCCTTCAAAGTATATTCATAAAGTATATCCATAACCCATGATAACAGAGAAAGGGTAAGTATTGTCCCTTGATATAAACAAACACTATCTTCCAATATATCAGTATTTTCCGAAACCCAACTCTTTTATGAACACCAAAATATGACTTCCCTTGGTATTCCACTAAACCTCTTCTCTAGGTCCAAAAATGCTCAGATGAGTATTTTGTTACTTACCATTATCTTTACCCTATTTCAAAGACAGCATCAACTGAACCTCGCCCTCCAATGAAAGCGCTCCGCTGTTCATCAATAATCATAATGGTTCCTAATCTTTCATCAAGTAATTTTTTCTAAATCCTTTTTTTCTATACTTGATAAACTCCGTTGTATCTAACTTTTGTTTAAACACATATACCACTTGACTTTCTTCGTGAATGATTTATATTACTTCTGCTTATAATACCCTGAATAGTTTTTCTTGCCAATCTCTCACCTCTATGTCTGATACCTTCAGTGTTTCAATCTATACCTACAACTTTGATCAACATAACTCTGTAATTCTTCTTTCTACCTTGTTTTTTCTTGACTTTCATAAAGCATATTTCTCTCGCCGGTCTCTCTATTGTACCAACCGTGTGTCACACAATTGTACATAATTCCTTTTGTATATATTATGCTTGTATCTGCGCTCTTCCCTCGCACTAAAAAGAACCTGAATATTCATGTCTCCGGTTTTCCGCTGTAACATTTTCTGTCTCTCGAACATGTTATGTCCTGTTGCCTTGAGGTTTTGTATATAAAGGAGAGTGTTCCTTGATAAATTAACTCAGTTGTTTTCAACTTGCCTTTGAGTTCACAACCCTCTCTCGGCCCGTCACATTGGTGACCCCGGAGTGACCCGCTCCTCCCGCCTCTCCCCCCCCTCCCCTCCACCTCTCACCGTTACTATGACGCCGTCAACGCATACCTTCTGCAGCAGTACTCGCCGTCGCCAGCCGCCCGTATAGCAACGCCTTTTCAGCTCTCTCAACAACCGTTGGGGGACCAAAGGGCTTTGCTCACCCTCGAGAAAATGACCAGTATCACTCGCCTGCAATCTGCCGCAGACAGCTCTCCTCGTGAGGTGAACCTACTTTGTGCCCTTATGGACAGCCACTTCATGACCTTCAAAACCTCCATCAACACCTCCACTTGTGACGAAGAGGACACCTATTCAACTTCAACCGAAGCTGACGTGAATACCGTAGGACACGCCTATGAATGCCGTAGGCCTATGAATGCCGTAGGACACACACGCCTATGAATGCCGTAGGACACACTCGCCTATGAATACCGTAGGACACGCCTATGAATACCGTAGGACACACACGCCCATGAATGCCGTAGGACACACTTGCCTACCCCGTGACGAGCCCGAGCGGCAACACAGCCACCCATCATCCACCACTCGCTTGCACCCCAACCATCGACTTCTACAGCCACTCACTGCCGCTAATCGGCGCAGTTTTTACTACTACCTCTCCAGATTCAGGGCACCTATTTAACATGTTCAGTATGTCATTTTTAGAGGGGGAGCCATGTACCAATCGTGTGTCACACAATTGTACATAATTCCTTTTGTATATATTTTGCTTGTATCTGCGCTCTTCCCTCGCACTAAAAAGAACCTGAATATTCATGTCTCCGGTTTTCCGCTGTAACATTGTCTGTCTCTCGAACATGTTATGCCCTGTTGCCTTGAGGTTTTGTATATAAAGGAGAGTGTTCCTTAATAAATTAACTCAGTTGTTTTCAACTTGCCTTTGAGTTCACAACCCTCTCTCGGCCCGTCACACTACCCTCCTCACGTCCTCAAATCTCCTCTTATATTCTTTGTGTTTAGAATGTGATTATAACAATATACCAATCTATATTTTATGCCACCATCCTTATGCGAGTTAAATCCTTTACTATATTTGATGGTACCCAACCGACTCAGATCTTCGCTTCCCAATCTTTACTTGATTTCATATTCCGTATTTCGAATATATTAAACAAATTCCAATTATTTTAAAGATTCATTTGATTGTTTATTCGATTTATTTTCATGTAGTCTGATTTTTATTTTTTCTGTAAATTTACTCTTCAGTTTCACCTTATTCCTATACTTTCTCGATGCTGTTTGATTTTTTTTTTTGCTTTATTTCTATTTCGTATTGTTTATATAAGAAAATCTTTATCATATCACCGGATAATCTCATATATCCACTTATTTATCATAGCCTGATGATGATTAAGTAAGACCCTCGACATCACCTGATCTTTTAGATGTTCTTATTAGCGCTAGGATTATCATAGTCCTCTCATATAAATACATACACACAGACACACACATATATATGTATATATATTATTTTTTTATACAAATATATATGTCTGTATATATATATATATATATATATATATATATATATGTGTGTGTATATATTTGTGTATATATATATATATATATATATATATATATATTTATACATATACATACATATAATATATATATATATATATATATATATATATACATATATATTGATATATATATATATATATATATATATATATATATATATATAAATATATATATATATATATATATATATATATATATATATATACATATATATGTATATATATGTATATATATATGCATATATATGCATAATAATTTACATATACATATATATATGTATATAAATATATATATATATATATATATATATATATATATATATATAATATATTATATATTATATATATATATATATATATATATATATATATATATATATATATATATATATATGTATGTATCTATCTATCTATCTATCTATCTATCTATATATACATATATTTATATATATGTATATATGTAAATATATTTATATATATATATATATATATATATATATATATATATATATATATATATAGTATACATTTGTTTTTGCGTTTTGCTTCTGGAAGTGCATTTGATTTGAAACTTCCTAATATATGTAGGTATATAAAGGACAGGTGCTGTGGAAATTTAATCTACAGGGACTCCATCTTCTATTACAAGAATGACAGATGTGAAGTTCTAATCTAGGTCAACTCCTTTAATTGGGGAAACGACTTGTTGGTGAAAAACTGAATATTTCCATATCTCTTAAGTATAATTGTGACATTTCGCTGAATCTTATTACATGAACAAGAGACTGTTTAAGTTTATGAATGGAACGACTTTCTATAATGTTCTTTAATTTTACTGTTAGTGAATATAAACAAGAGCTACATGACCTTCTAAGGTAAAAAAGATGTGATATTGTCATGTGAAATTTCATAAAATAAGAAATATCCATCAAAACTTTGAAAATGTCAAAGACCTTGTAGAAAGGTTTAATTATAATAAGAATTTCAACGTTCTTCATAGACTCTCTGTATTGGAAATTATCAAGAAACCGAACATTAGCAATTTGCCTAAGCAAGGCAAACAGAAACAAAATATCTATCCTCTGTTACGGCATAAGATTGGGCAAAGATAAATCTGGGGTAGGTTTAGACACTCCACAATCTTAGCAAATAGTCAAAACACTTAAGTTTTCAGAAACAAATGTCCCAAATATAAGTATTATATGACATTTTTTTTTTTTTTTTTTTTTTTTTAGGGGGGCGGGGAAGAAGAAAGCCCCAGATATTTTAAATATTCTATGGACATTATAAAACTAGAACTTCAATATCTTGTTCTTACCCAACAAAATTCCACAGTTATTAATGCAATCAGGAGCTCAAACGCAAAGTCGTATGGAGATATTGCAAATTTAGAAGTAGGTGGAATTTAAATGAGGAGCGCTACATTCATAACATGCTAAAAATACAAATCAAATAATATATTAATAAACGTT
>NC_090725.1:190113651-190118651 GCF_036898095.1 Palaemon carinicauda
TCTTCTGTCCCCTATGCATTGCTAGGGCCTTATATATTAACTGAATTCTCTCTAGAAACTTCTAATAAATCAGTCTCGATGCATGGGGGCATGGCTCTAGCGGTGTAAGGTTACCAACTTAGCAATTTGAAGAAGGAGTATTATCGTTGCTTGGGAGGCAACTCTCTCAGCTAAATCTGCCTACCTCTTGTTTTGACATTGAAAAAATAGTAAACTTTTATTCTAGAACCTTCTTGTAACTTTCAACCAAGTGGACATATGATGCAATCCCTAGCGTGACATTCAGCATACCTTTTCAACAAGATTACATAAGACTTCTTAACAAAACTACAAGAAATCAAAATTTACTTCTTTAAAATAACTTAAATTTACATATACAGAACTGAATGAAAATACAACTAAAGGAATGACGAAAGTCCTATGTAATTTACATAGATTACTTAATCCTACGTAAGTGGAACTCACCTTACGACCTGGCTATACATCTTTTAAATAAACAAATAAAATACGTGAATAAAATATTCTACTCTCATGACGACTAGCTTCGTAAGAATATATATGTACATATACATATATATCTATATATATATACAGTTTGGATGTAGTGATCTATCGTCAAGATATAATGTATATATACATATATATATATATATATATATATATATATATATATATATATATATATATATATATAAATATATGAATATATATATATATATATATATATATATATATATATATATATATATATATATATATACATACATATATATATATATATATATATATATATATATATATATATATATATATATATATATGACTTTTCAATGCATAGGAACCAAAAATCTAGCCTGATCCTAAGAAAGAGCCAATGTCTGCCAGTCCTCTCTCCAGCATCTATCCAACCACTACACAATTCCTCTCAAAAGTGAATAGTATTTTCATCTCAAACGTGTTTCTTCTCCATCCTATACTGTGTATAGTGTTGTTCAAACGTTGGGGATATTATTGTGTTTAATTAAAAAGGTGAAGTGTGTTAATGTAAGTCAATTTAAATTGTAAAGTTTTGTAACTGGCCTTGTGTAATTAAGTTAAACAGTGAAGTGTATTTATTTTGCTTAACTGTTCAGTAACCTTGTGTAAGCCATTGTATATGTACTGTAAGTATAATTTTGATTTATTTTCTAAAGTGTTAAAGTGTCAACTTTTTTCCATTAATTGTCAAAATAAGATATTTTTATAAATTAATTTCTAGTGAAACAGGTGAATGCATAATTTGTTTTGAAGTCTCATTTTGTGTTACTCTAAGGTTTAGTTCAGATTTAATATTTCGAGTGGTGTTAATTTTATGAATTGTTATTTTTTATGGAATATATTTATTTGTTAAAGTGCGCATTATTTTGATCACCAATACTTATTCCAGTGCTTAGTTCACATATAATACCATCTGGGAGTTGCGCACTATTCTCAGAGCTCGGAGATATTTCTCTTGTATATCAGATTATGTAATATAAAGTAGATGACTGTGGGAGCTCAGAAATTTACGTAATTCGCCAGTATTATTAATATATATATATAAATATATATATATATATATATATATATATATATATATATATATATATATATATATTTAGATAGATAGATAGATATACACACATTTATATATATATATATATATATATATATATATATATATATATATATATATATATATATATATATATATATATATATATATATATACATTCAGGAAGAACATATGGAGTTGGAAGAGAAGAGGTAGGAATGATGATGACACCAAGAGCAGAAATGGAAAGCTGTAAATAGTTGATAGTTAATTGCAAAGTTTAAATCAAAACAGTGCGATATGAGTGTTACAGTTTGCTATACAACAACAAATACTTCAACTGAAAACGAAAAAATTAATGCTATGAAGAACTGCAGAGTATAATAGAGGAGTTGTAAGCGAGTAATATGAAAATTGTGATTGGTGATCTCAATGCTAAAGTTGGAGGGAATAATCAAGTTATAGAGAATGTGAGGGATGTTATGGGTCTTGGCGAAGTTACAAATGAAAATGGAGTATACTTAAAAGTTTTTGTTTAACAACCAATATTGTTATTGGGGGAACACTCTTCTATCACAAGGACATCCATAAATAAACATGGACTCCATCATGCGGAGTCCATGGAGGCCATTGATAAAGAGAGAAAGAGCACTGAGAAATGCAAGAAGCTATAGGGGTGGAGATATTGTTAGTAATCACCAGCTCCTCATTGCCACACTGAAATTAAAACGGAGAGCGCTCAACAGAAATGTAGGTAGAATACCTAGATTTGTTATAACTAAGCTTCTAGAAGATGAGCACAGAGAAACATTTCCAATTGAATGTAGGAATTGATTTGCAGTCTTATAAACTTTGAGAGACGAAGAGCAGAAAATTACCGAAGAATGGTGTGATATTAAGAACACATATCAGTCAGTAAGTAGTGAAGTTTAGGGACATGCAGTTACAAAGAGAAAGCCATGGATATCAAATGATACTTGAGATAAAAAAGTATTCCAGTATTGATAGTGAACTCGAAAGAAAAACCAGGAATGACTGGAGAGAATATTTAGACAGGAAAGCTGATGAAGCTGACAAATATATGAATTCATGGAATGGCTGTAGAGTAAGAATAGCTCATAGAACTATTAATGAAACCTCTACGGAGGCTAAGAAAATGAAGAAGCATATACCCATCAAAAAGAGAGATGGATCTGTTATAACAACAAAAGATGAAGAGAGACAACGTTGGATGAAACACTTTATAGAGATCAGGAAAGGAGATATAAAGGGAATAATTTGATTGATATGCCTGGAGATGACCTAGATATGCCCTTAGTGTGCGTTTGAAGTCGCAAGAACACTATTGATAAAAAAAAAAAAAACATTGTCAACAACCCTAAAAAAAGATAACAAAAAAAGGTAAAATTACCGACGCCTGTATTTTACTGAAACGCGGAGGAATTTCGGAGGATTTACAATAAAAATTACGGTTTTTTTTAACAATGTATCATTACAAAACTCAACAGATAGGAAGCTCCTGGATACGATGGAATAACTACTGAAATGATATTGGCCGAAAATGAAGTGACTCCCAAAATACTTACAATATTATTTTGTAGAAAGTGGTGTGAGGAGGCAAAACTTGATGAAGGAGAGCTAGGAGTGTTGGTGAAAATGGCAAAAAACAGAGACCTGACTGATTGCAACAAATACAGAAGCATCACACTCATGTCCGTTGTCATGGCAAAAATATTTGTTTATCTTATAGAGACGCGCGAAAAAGAATGATGAAAAATTGTATCAACCAAACTTTCATTTTAAGACATATTATACAGCAATGTGTAGAATATAGAAATCCAACTTTGCTGGCATTTGTGGACTAAGAGAAAGCCTTTGATAGTGTGCATGGGTCAATTTTGTGAAGAGTCGTGTGTAATTATGGAATTCCTTTTAAATATGTAATTTTGCTTAAGTATGCTCATGAGCATTGCAAGTGCAAAGTTATGTTACCGGAGTCCTATAAAACACTAATATCCTGGAATAGATGTTGACAACCCGTAAAATATAATAACAAAGTATGGTAAAAATTACGGTCACTTGTATTTTACTGAAGTACGGCTGAGAACTGTATACTTTTTACAAAGAATTTCCGATTACAGTTAGTTTTTTTTTTTATTTATTTATTTTCTTTTTTTTTAACAATGTAGAATATGCTGAGGACGCTGGCCAAATTAGCTGAGCACCAAAAGATTTTTAATGCTTAGTTACTATAGTATATTTAATATCACATAAGGTTGGGCTCAAGATAAATTGAAGAAAAATAAAGATGATGAGAACGAAACATGCAATGGAATATGAAATATCATTGGATGAAAAGATTAATGAGGTAGATTTTTAGATATTTAGGAGCAATGATGTCTTATACCCAAGTCTTTAGAATCGGAGTTTAGTGAACGGTATATATGTATATATATATATATATATCTATATATATATACATATGTTTATATATGTGTATATATATATATATATATATATATATATATATATATATTTACACACACACACACACACATATATATATATATATATATATATATATATATATATATATATATATATATATATATGTATATATATATAAATACACACACACACACACACACACATATATATATATATATATATATATATATATATATATATATTATCCACCTAAGCCAGGTAGTAGGCTTGCCAGGGCACCAGCCACCCGTTGAGATACTACCGCTAGAGAGTTATGTGGTCTTTTGACTGGCCAGACATTACTACATTGGATCCTTCTCCCTGGTTTTGGTTCTCTATCTTTTTGCCTACATATTCTCCTCTGTCCTCATACACCTGACAACACTGAGATTACCAAACAATTCCTCTTCACCCAAAGTGTTACTTCACCGTGATTGGTCAGTGACCACTTTCCTCTTGTTAAGGGTAGAAGAGACTCTCTAGCTATGGTCAGCAGCTCTTGTGAGAGAAGGAAACTCCAAAAATAGACCATTGTTCTCTAGTCTTGGGTAGTGCCAAAGCCTCTGTACCATATTCATCCACTGTCTTGGTTCGAGATCACTCGCTTGAGGGTACACTTGAGCACACTCTGCTATATTGTTTCTCTTCCTCTTGTTTTGTTAAAGTTTTTATAATTTATAGAGGAGATATTTTAATGTTGCTACTCTTCATAAGAATTTTATTTTTCCTTGTTTCCTCACTGGGCTATTTTCCCTGTTTAAGCCCCAATGATTATAGCACCTGCTTTTTCAACTAACGTTGTAGCTTAGCAAGTAATAATGGTAATAATAATGTTAATATTGACACAAAGAGCCTCGATTACATTTCGCCAGTCTCTATCTTGAGCTTTTAATTCAATACTTCTCCATTCATCAGATCTTACTTCAGGCTTCATAGACCT
>NC_090725.1:190126151-190128651 GCF_036898095.1 Palaemon carinicauda
CGACATGGTTTGGGAAGAGAGAAAGAGCAATCTTCTCTGATATAACTATTATAAAGCAAAAATTGTTTTAATATAGTATTAAGTCAAAAGATTGTGAATGCAACCAGTGTATCATTATAATATAAAAAGTGCTCTGATCAGGGGACGAAGTATTGAATACCGTACGCGTCAAAACAGATGAATCAATCCATTCGTCATTCTCGTCCGTGCCCACACGTGCTAAAGATTGGTGGGACATACTGCCAATTGAGACGGAATTGGCCTGTCTGGTCAAACATGCTGACAGGATAAGAGGACAGGCTAGTCGCCCTGGGTTTGTCCTCTTTAACGCCCATAGACGTTAAGGATTGGCGCGAACACGCCAATCGCGGTCAAATCAGCATGCCAATCCTCTGTGTGTATGGCTTGCTTAAAGGATGGTCACAATTATGAAAAATTTTACAGAATATGCATAATAAGGTAATTTAACGACTGTTTCATATATCAATATCTATATCAGGAATAAGAAATTTAATTAACCATAAGTTCCTGTTCAACAAATTAAGATGGGAATCAACAGTTGAAGACCAGGCAGGAGAACAGTACTCGAAACAGGGTAAAATAAAATAGTTAAAACATTACTTCAGAATATACAGATTATTGGAAATCTCAAAAGACTTTCTCAATAAGCCTTTTTTTGTGCAATTGAAGACGACACCTCCCTAATATGTTTCTCAAAATTAAATTTGTTGTCGAGAATCACACTTAAAATTTTAAAAGAATCACCAAGAGTTAAGGAAACATTATCAATGCTGAGATCCGGATTAAGTTTTGTTTAGATTCTACTTTATGCCCCATAATTTGCACCATGTACTAATTTTAGCTAGATCTCAATTTACATTTAGGAGATGAAATTAATGCAAAAAGAATAGCATCAACTGCATATGCAACGAGCTTGATTTATAGGCTAAACCCCATGTCATGTGTATATAGTATGAAAAATAATCAGCCAAGAATACTACCCTGAGAAACCAGATATCATATCCCTATAATCATTATGGTGCCTATCAACAATAACTCTCTGCGACCTATTACTGGGAAATTCAGTAATGATTCTAAAAAAAATCTTACCCACTCCCAACTGATTGAGTTTGAAAATAAAGGCCTCATGATTAACACGGTCAAAGGTAGCTCTAAAATCAAGGCTAATCATACAGACTTCTTGACCACAATCAAGAGATTTCTTTACAGCATTGGAGGCTGTAAAAAGGACATCACATATTCAAAGGCCTTTACGAAAGCCATATTGCAAACTAGGAAACAGATGATTACCTTCTGTAAACCTATTTGGATGTTTTGCCAAAGACGTCCAAAAACTTTAGGTAATATTGAAATTACGGAAATTAAGCGATAATCAGCTCGAATTAAGCTATCAAAAAACACATTTGCATAATAGAGTAACACTACCAATTTTCCAACAATTGCTAAATACTCCTCTTCTTGCTAACTTGAGCAAAATAAAAGATAGGTTTTGAGCTAAGAAACCTGCAGCTTTTTATAAAGAAACAAAGGGAAAATATAATTTGGGTTTACGCCTACAAATGAATCAAGGTCCATCAGGAGAGCTTTAATTTCACCTATCTACCAAGGAGTGCAGATTTAAGGGTAGCCCACCAGCTGCTATGTTCTGGAATTGTACCAGGAAGAGTTTCTTTTATGGTGTAATTGTATTCCTTTTCAGTTGAATCAAAAACTCTCTGAGCAAAAGCTCTTAGCTGAGTATAGTTATTCCAAGTCAAATCTGATCTGTTACTCTTCCATAAATGATAGGCGTCTTGTTCCTAAAAAACAGGCAGGTCTACAATCATCATTGAACTAGGGTTTGTCTTTTACTCAGTACATTAACACACAAGAAAGGGTATATATATATATATATATATATATATATATATATATATACATATATATATATATATATATATATATATATATATATATATATATATATATATATATATATATATATATATATATATATGAATATATGTCACTAACACTCGTGATTTCAATCAATGTAAATATCACCCACGAATAGCATTTAATACCGAATTCTATCTTGGGAATATATATCCACTTAGAATTCATTCTATAGTAACAGCTTCTGGCTGGGTAGAGATTCGAACCCCTACCTATTCGGCCGGAAACCCTTCCTGCGAGGACTCTACCAACTGAGCCATCAAGACAGATTTAATAAGTTTATGACAAATCCCCATACATATTCATGTCAAATTCAGGAATCTGTTCATAAACTTGAAATAGACCCATCTCCACCATGATAGCTGAATTGTGAGTTTGCAACACGTAGCTATTTTATGATGAATATATATCACTAACACTCATGATTTCAATCATTGTAAATATCACCCACGAATGGCTTTTAATACCGAATTCTATCTTAGGAATATATAACCATTTGGAATTCATTTTATGGTAACAGCTTCTGGCCGGGTAGAGATTGAAA
>NC_090725.1:190138651-190148651 GCF_036898095.1 Palaemon carinicauda
AAATTTAATTGAAAGTTTCTCATTGCTGACGTCACATTGCCAATCCTCGGTGCGGATTTCCGCTCTCATTTCCACCTTCTGGTCGATGTCGCCCACCGACGATTGGTCAACACAGACTCGTACTTGTCGACACCTCCTCAACCAGCCCCCTCTAACCTCTCTCTCCACATTAGCGCACCCACGGATGCCTACGCCCACCTCCTGACGTCGTACCCGAAAGTTTTCCATCCAGAACTTCGCCAAACGCCCACAGCTGCTGCCAAGCACGGTATTTATCACCATATTAAGACGACAGGCGCCCCAGTCTTCGCAAAATTCAGACGTCTGGCACTGGAACGATTGGCAGCCGCCAAACAGACGTTCGCCGAAATGGAGGAAATGGGCCGTTGCCAAAAGGCCTCCAGCCCATGGTCGTCACCCTTACACATCGTTCTGAAGAAAGACGGCTCCCTCCGTCCGTGCGGGGATTACAGGCGCCTCAACATGAAAACAGAACCGGATCACTACCCCCTCCCAAACATTGCCGACGTGACCTCCTACCTGCACAAAGCAAAGGTTTTCTCTATGCTCGACCTCCTGAAGGGGTATTATTAGGTGCCTATGAACCCAGAAGACATCCCCAAGACCGCCATCACCACTCCGTTTGGTACATACACCTTCAATTACTCTTGTTTTGGCCTTCGTAATGCTGGGGCCACGTTTCAACGTCTCATGGATAGCATTTTAGGGGAGCTCCCCTTCTGTGTATGTTATGTGGACGACATACTTGTGTTCTCCTCCTCAAAAGAGGAACACCTCCGTCACCTGCGCATCGTGCTCGACCGCCTGCAACAAAACAGCCTTGTAGTCCGGTACGACAAGTGTACCTTTGGCACCAACGAAGTATCGTTTCTAGGGCACCGCATCACTCCTGAAGGAGTCCATCCCCTCCCTAAGAAGGTAGCAGCCGTTCAGGACTTCCCCGCGCCCTCGACCGTCAAAGCTCTGCAAGAATTTTTGGGCATGATCAACTATTATCACCGTTTTCTGCCAGGCATTGCCGCCACTCTTGCTCCCCTCTACGCCTCCCTCAAGGGCAAGCCAAAGGACCTGAAGTGGGGTCCCCTTCAAGAAGCGGTCTTCTACAATACAAAGAAGGCCCTATCAACCGCAGCGGCTCTCACTTTTCCTATCCCACATGCCCCTCTCCGTCTCTCCACCGATGCCAGTGACGTCGCTATTGGTACAATACTCGAGCAGGTGGTCAACGGCTCGTCCCGCCCATTGGCCTTCTTCAGCAGAAAACTGTCCAAGGCAGAAGTGTGTTATTCTACCTTCGATTGCGAATTGCTGGCGGTGCACTTGGCTGTCCGTCACTTTCGCCATTTCTTAGAAGGTACGCCCTTCGTCATTCGCACAGACCACATGCCTCGGGTGCACACCTTCACTCGACAATCTGACGCCTGGTCCGCCCGTTAACGCCGACATCTCTCCGCCGTGGCTGAATACAATTGCACCCTTTAATACGTCCCCGGGAAAATGAATCCCGTTGCCGATGCCCTGTCAAGAAACACGTTGGCTGCCGTTCAACTGGGATTAGATTACAACGCCCTGGCTGAAGCCCAACGACAGGATCCAGAGTATCAAGCATGTAGGACATCCTGCACATCCCTCCGTTGGGAAGACTTCCCCCTCAAAGAATCCAACACCACCCTCCTCTGTGACGTCAGTACTAGTAGACCGCGACCTTAGATCCCTGCTCCCATGCGCCGGCAGGTGTTTGATATCATTCACGGCCTTTCACATCCCTCGTGCCGTTCTACTGCACAGCTGCTGAAGACGAAGTTCATTTGGCACGACATTTCTAAGGATGCTAAGGATTGGGTCCGCGCCTGTACTTCTTGCCAAATTTCCAAAGTACATCGACATACAGATTCAGGAGTGGGCACCTTTCCTCAACCTCAGCGTCGTTTTATACACATTCACGTCGACGTTGTAGGTCCTCTCAATTGTGGACATCATTAGCGAATCTCCTGGGCATCACCCTACATCACACAACGGCCTACAACCTCGCTGCTAATGGAATGGTTGAACGTTTTCATCGCACCCTCAAAGCAGCTTTGATGCCCCGCTGCAAGGATCCCAACTGGTTTACTCAGCTTCCCTGGGTCCTCCTGGGACTAAGGACCACTCCTAAAGATGCCCTCGACGTCTCGGCAGCTGAAATGGTGTATGGCGATCCGTTGGTCATCCTTGCCGAATTTTTTCCTTTTACAACCTCCTCCGACGATCTTCAGCGCATACGTCATGTTGTGGGAAAATTTACTCCATGACGCCAGACGTACAAGCCCCCAACGAAGCATCACATACCGACAGACTTGCACTCTGAAATGCACGTTTTCCTGCACAACGACACTAGCAAGCCACCGCTAACGCCCCCTTACACGGGCCCTTTCCTTGTGATCCGACGCAGTCCGAAAGCATTCCTATTAAACATTTGTGGCAAAGATGACTGGGTCTCCATTGATCGTCTAAAACCTGCTTATCTCCTGCCAGATGACCCGCCTACAGTTCGCTTCTCTAGATCAGGGTGCCCTATTTAACATGTACAGTATGTCATTTTTAGGGGGGGAGCCATGTACCAACTGTGTGTCACACGATCGTACATAGTTCATTTTGTGTATATATTATGCTTGTACCTTCGCTCTTCCCTCGCACTAAAATGAACCAAATAAAACATGTTTGCTATTCTCTTCTGTAACAGTGTCTGTTTTTCAAACATGAAAATTCTTGTTGCTTTGAGCTTTTGCATATAAAGGAGTGTTCTATAATAAATTTACTCAGTTGCTTTCACATTGTCTTTGAGTCACAACCTTTTCTCGGCTCATCATACTATTTAAATGCGAACTCATTATTAGCTTAATATCACTCAAGTGTATAGAATCTGTATCTTCCAAAAACTTCTAAATTAGGAAATGCAGCTATTTTGTCAGTTTTCTATTTTGAGTCCCAAATATCCATTTTGCTACGAAATGCTTTTACTTTTTCATTCAATAAGACAAGATTTTCTCCTGGTCCTTCCAGTGATGTGTTCTGGGCATTTATATCCAAAATTATGTCTACTAAATAGCACAGAATGGAAATACATTTTAGATATCTGTTTCCCTGCTGAATTGTGCCCCTCATCATCCAAAAACATTTCAATCTCAGTTTTGAGCTGAAATATACGCTTGAAAACATTTCTTCTGATAGCCATCTGGTTGGAGCATAATACAACAGACAGCGAAGTTCAGAAGCAATGTCCCCACACAAAAAAATAAACCGTCTTGAGTTTGAAGTACTTGAATTGATGTAATTAAACTATTTCCATGACAACACACATCACATCCTCCAAAACAGGTCGCTCAGACTTTACTGCCAGTGCTTGACGATGGATAATAGTGTGTTGCAAGAGCAGAAGGATCTCCCTTTTTGATATACGCCAAAAATCCTAAGTTAACATATGGCATAGATGCCACACCATTTGTTGCTACTCCAATGCAATTTTTCCAGTCTATTTGCATATCTGGTTCATCAAAAGTGCATCAACTTCTCTGAATACATCCACATCCTTTGTAGTCATTTGAAGTGGACTGCACTGTCTGCGCATAAGTAGATCTTCTTCAATCTCCCGTTTTCCTTTGTACCGGATTTATACCATTAATTGTGCATCATTCGCAACATCATTTGTTTCATCCAGGCAAATGGCAGAGATACCACTTTTTTTTTCTTTATACCTGGGAAATTAATTTATTCTTAATATAATTTGACATTAAGGATATCAAAATTAAAACTATTATTACCCCCATCAAATGCAGATTTACCCCCAGTGGGATAATTTACTCCTATTTGGGAACCGCTGGTCTAGGCAGAAGGGTTTATACTAAAAAGAATTTCCGGTTGTTATATATTCTCAAGGAGGATTTTTATAATAAACAATATTATATATATATATATATATATATATATATATATATATATATATATATATATATATATATATATATACGTATATATATATGTATATATGTTTATATATGTATATATATATATATATATATATATATATATATATATATATATATATATATATATGAACATATATCACAAGCACACGTGATTTCTATATATATATATATATATATATATATATATATATATATATATATATATATATATATATATATAAATGTAAGAACATTATAAAAAAATCATATATACTGTAATTAGCCAAACATGTGAATAAAGAAAAATACTAAATGTATGTAGCATACAATCAAGGGAACCCTACCCCTTTGTATGAAAATTGCTTCTTCCTAAGCATAGAAAACAATTATTTTAAGTTATATTTTATAGTGTGTAATATATACGTCAGGTTATAGGCTTGCCGGGGCACCAACCACCCCTGGAGATACTGATGCTAGAAATTTATTGGGTCCTTTTCCTTTTGACTGACTAGACAGTAATGTATTGGATCCCTCCTAGTTAAGGCTCCTTTTTCCTTTGTTTACACATACACTGAATAATCTAGCCTATTCTTTCAACATTCTCCTCTGTCTTCATACCTGACAACATCAAGATAAGCGAACAATTCTTCTTTGCTAAAGCGGTTAACTACTGTACAGTAATTGTTCAGTGGCTACTTTCCTCTTCGTAAGAAGACTCTGAGGGCAATGGTAAGCAGTTCACCTAAAAGGACACTCCAAATAAAAACATTGTTCTTTGGTTTTGAGTAGTGGTATAGCCTCTGTATCATGAGCTTCCACTGTCTTGGGGTAGAGTTCTCTTATTTAAGGGTCACACGCGGACACACTATCTTATTTCTCTTCCTCTTGTTTTGTTAAAATTTTCATAATTTATATAGGAGGTATTTATTTTAAAGTTACTGTTCTTATAATATTTAATTTCAATTGCTCATTACTTTTTTTGTAGTTTATTCATTTCCTTGTTTCCTTTCTTCACTGGTTTACCAACTAGCTTAGCTAGTAGTAATAATAGGAATAATAATGAGTTTTGAGTAGACATTCGCACTTGAGAACATTACGCAGAGCAATATGATGGTAGACCAAAAAAAAATTCTTTTATTTTGTTTCAAGAGTTGCAGATAGGACAAGAGCACATATAAAAGCATATAAGGTTACTTCATAGATCCATTAATTTTCTAATATTTAAGGAAAAAATAAGTGATACTAAAAATTCTTCATACAACATGGAGTAGCGTTTTACTATCAAATCCTTAGGTTTCACTGATCTAAACTCACAAACTCCAATATAGAAGGACTCGAATTGTTTTCTGCTTTCTCCATAGCATATCTAATGAGACTAAACCACCGTGCATCTTCACGGTAAGGTTCGGTGGTCTGACGACTATCTGCAAGGGGACCTTTGACAGGTAATCCTTTAACCTCTTAGCATGCCCATCTATCACCAACACATCTATGGACAAGGTAATTGTATGCATATGGTCCACCAACATTGCATTCCGCCAAAACTTTAATACAAAATCAGGACTGACCCAGGGAGTCTTTCCCTGAACACGTCATCCGCCAAACTGATAAAAACGTGTTTCCCTTTCAGTGCTCTATGAGTATCACCCACATATCCAGGCCAGAAATATTTAGAAAATTAGCACTTATTAACACAACACTGGATTTCCCGGGGACAGCTGTGCTGGTAGCTAGGATGCTTCAGAGTCTGAAACTAAGGTTATAAATTATTCAGTCAGCATTTTCAGCGAGTAGGGAGTCAGAATATCTCTGTTTACTCCTATCTAAACCAGGACCTTCACAATTAGATTTTCTCTCTTTCACATATATGGGAAGGAGTTTTTTGCTCACTACATGACATATTTGATGGGCCGTAAAAGATCTTATGCTGAACAATAACAGCCAGTGTGGTCCACCTCTTTGAATAAAGAATTTTTCAACCCATAAATATTCTTGTTATACAAACCTGCATTGAGAAAACTTCTCAAGTGGGCTTGTGACTTAGTTTTAGACTCGAACATGTTTCACAAGATTGCACAGTCCCTTGCATTACGATGATCTCTCCACTAAACACTTCAGTGTCCTGGTCGATATATAGTAAAAAGTGGTTGATTTTTTGGGAAAACTAAATAATTCTTAAATTTTCCTTAAAGGGTTACTCCAGAAAGCTATCTATTTATAGCAATAGAGTTGGGAGCAATAATCAGCGAGCTCAAAGCATTACAGAGAGAACAGGACCGGTGTATGGTAACCTGTCTGATGTCTACACTGCAATTATATTTGCAGAAATCCACAACATTAAATGCTGGTCTGTTTCAAAATATCCAGATGAACAAGTCTTTTTCAATAGGGGCTATCTATATTTTAATGTCCTCCCTAATTAAAAAAGCTGATCCTCTCTGCATCCCTAAAACCTATGATGCGAAAAATGGCTTCTTCAACATCATTTTTTTACAAATATGAGAAATCGGGATATTCAAAGCTTTACAGGTTACTCTGGGCATAGGGTGTTTGTAAGACACTACCTGAATCTAATCCAAGTGTACTGCTTGGACTGGGTGGTACTTGGGTCATTTGTGTGTCCTACGAGGAGAAATCGGATAGAAGAGGGAACACACCAACCAGATCTCTCCGCAGAAGCAAGAGGACAGGTAAGTAGCGTCTTCTCTAAATTTTTTGTTCTCACTCATAATTTGCAGGGTTATAGATGCTTGTCCTTTAGGTTATACGAGCCTGCTCAGTTATTGTTCTAGTATTAGTCCCTGGAAACCAGTATATTAACTCCCCTCAAAAAGAGTAATAACAAAGAATACTCTATATTTGGGGAGGTGTTGAAACATTTCCAAGATCCTTACCTGTCGCTATCATTGTGTAGGGATTGATTTTTGCCGAAGTAACATTGTCTTAAGTATTAGTATTGGTTCTTGGTGATAACATGCTGTCGTTTGCCAAATGATTTTCAGCATATGAAGTAATAGGATGTGGTCAATAAAGCCTGGATCTATAAGTCTGCTTTATAGACACTGAGACTGTACTTTGCACGTTGAAACACAGCCCTAAAGCTGGGAAGTGTACCACCCGTGTGTCACACGATCGTACATAGTAACAACATTTCTCTTTTTTGTATATATTATCCTTTGTATCTTCGCTCTCCCCTCGCACTGACAGCAAATTGCATGAACCTGTCTACCTATACATCATTATTAACTGTTAACAGAACCGGTTGTCGGTTGGACAAGAATAAGCATGTTGTATTTTGTGACCTTGCCGGGAACTAGTATATATATACACTCGATGTGTCTATAATAAAGTACTCAGTGGCTTTCATCGCGCTTTTGAGTCACAACCCACTCTTGGCTCGTCATATTGGTGACCCCGGAAGTCGACTCACTCCTCCCGCCCTGGCCCCACCCCTCACTGTTACTATGGTGCCCCATTGAAACTTCGTCGTTCGCCAGCGGAGAGGTGTTTGCTTGGTTTCAGCGTGCAGACGTCCAGTTCCGCATCAAGGGCATGACTCACTCAACCACCAAAGCAGATTATGTTCTTGCGGCGATACCTGAGGACACCTTCCCGGAAATCTCCGACTGGCTTTGTGAACAAGGAGACACCCCAATAGTGTATGACACCCTCAAACCATACCTTCTGCAGCTGTACTCGTTGCCAGCCGCCCGTATAGCAAAGCTTTTTCAGATCTCTCAACAACCGTTGCGGGATCAAAGGGCTTTGGTCGCCCTCAGGGAAATGACCAGTATCGCTTGCCTGCAACCTGCCGGCAGACAGCTCTCGTGAGGTGCACCTACTCCGTTCTCTTTGGGTACGCCGTTTACTTGAACCTGTACGCGCTGTCATACCCGATGTCTATAGTTTACCCATAAAGTAGTTGATGACAAAAGCCGACGCCCTTATGGACAGCCACTTCACGACCTTCAAGACCTTCATCAACGCCTCTACTCCTGATGAAGAGGACAAATATTCAACATCAACCGAAGCTAACGCGAATGCCGTGGGACACACACGCCTACCCCGTGATGTGCCGGAGTGGCGACATAGCCACCCATCTCCAACTACTCGCTCGTGCCCCAACCAACGACTTCTACAGCCATTTAGTGCTGCCCATTGGCCTCAGTTTTGCTACTACCACTCCAGATTTGGGGCTGCCGCGAACAAATGTGCCAAGGATTGTCAGTGTCCAAAAAACGTGTAAGTAAGCCATTGCTCATAGCGGTGGCCTCCCGTGTCTCTAATCTTTTCTTTTTACATGATGCAGGAACGGGCATGCGATTTTTGGTAGACACAGGTGCTTGTTGTTCTCTTTTGCCAAAGGAATTCTTCTTGACACGACGTAGTCTGTCTAAGTCTGCCGACGTACCCTTGGTAACTGCCAACAGATCTGCGATACCCACATACGGTTACGAGAACCTCACATTATTGTTTGGAAACAGCAAATTTAATTAGAAATTTCTCGTTGCTGATGTCACATTGCCAATCCTCGGTGCGTATTTCCTCTTTTATTTCCACCTTCTAGTCAATGCCGCCCACCGATGATTGGTCAACGCAGACTAGTACTTGTCGACACCTCCTCACGTTGTACCCGGATGTTTTCCATCCAAAACTTCGCCAAACGCCCACGGCTCCTACCAAACACGGTATTTATCAGCGTATCAAGAAGACGGGACCACCAGTCTTCGCCAAATTCAGACGTCTGGCACCGGAATGATTGGCAGCTGCCAAACAGACGTTCGCCGAAATGTAAGAAATGGACCTTTGCTAAAAGGCCTCCAGCCTATGGTCGTCACCCATACACATCGTCCTGAAGAAAGACGGCTCCCTCCGTCCGTGTGGGGATTACAGGCGCCTTAACATGCAAACAGAACCGGATCTCTACCCCCTCCCACATATCGCCGATGTGACCTCCTACCTGCACAAAGCGAAGGTTTTCTCCACCCTTGACCTTCTGAAGGGGTATTATCAGGTGCCTATGAACCCAGAAGACATCCCCAAGACTGCCATCACCTCTCCCTTTGGTACACACACCTTCAATTATTCCTGTTTGGCCTTCGTAATGCTAGGGCCACTTTTGAATGTCTCATGGATTGCATCTTAGAGGACCTCCACTTCTATGTATGTTACGTGGACGACATACTTGTGTTTTCTTTCTCAAAAGAGGAACACCTCCGACACCTGCACATTGTGCTCAACCGCCTACATCAAAACAGCCTTGTATTACGGTACAACAAGTGTACCTTTGGCACCAGCGAAGTGTCGTTCTTAGGGCACCGCATCACTCCTGAAGGAGTCCATCCACTCCCTGAGAAGGTAGCAGCCGTTCAAAACTTCCCTACGCCCTCAACCGTCAAAGCACTACAGGAATTCTTGTGCATGATCAACTATTATCACTGTTTTCTGCCTACCATTGCCAACACTCTTGCTCCCCTCTACACCTACCTCTAGGACAAGCCAAAAGACCTGAAGTGGGGTCCCCTTCAAGAAGTGGCCTTCAACCGCTGCTGCTCTCACTTTTCCCGTCCCACATGCCCCTCTTCTTCTCTCCACCGATGCCAGCAACGTCGCTATTGGTGCAGTACTCGAACAGGTGGTCAACGGCTCGCCCTGCCCATTGGCCTTCTTCAGCAGAATACTGTCCAAGGCAGAATCGGTTATTCTACCTTCTATCGCGAATTGCTGGCGGTGCACTTGCCTGGCCATCACTTTCGCCATTTCTTAGAAGGTACGCCCTTTGTCATTCGCACAGACCACATGCCTCTGGTGCACGCCTTCACTCGACAGTCTGACGCCTGGTCCGCCCGTCAATGTCGACATCTCTCTGCCGTGGCTGAATAAAATTGCATCCTTCAACACATCCCTGGGAAAATGAATCCCGGTGCTGATGCCCTGTCAAGAAACACGTTGGCCACCATTCAACTGGGATTGGATTACAATGCCTTGGCTGAAGCCCAACGACAAGGACCCAGAGTATCAAGCATGTAGGACAT
>NC_090725.1:190153651-190181151 GCF_036898095.1 Palaemon carinicauda
TCGCTGTCAAATTTACAATAGGATTTTCATATCCATATCTAAATATATTTTCTCAAACAAAAATAAAATTACCATAGAAATCCAATTATTTTACAAGTAAGAACTTAGGCTGCTTTTGCCAATAAAAACGATGATAATGAAATAAAAGGAAATTACCAAAGAATGGCCACATGACTTTGAATTACTGGTTCAATTTTGGAAGTGAGAGGAATAGACCCTCTGGTCATATGGCGGTGGCATAGGTTAAACTTTAACTCTAATAGAAATAAATTTCTTAGTTGATATGCATATTCAAGTTATAAAACAAAATCGTTAAGTATGGGCAAGATACACGTCATCTTAATTCATCAAAGATAAAACAGGAATGAGACCTAAGCTATCACTTTTGAACTACAAGAGAAAAAGCCTTAGCATTACCATTAACCTCATTATTAAAAGCCAAACTGCATTACCAGTTATAAAAGAAAAAAAACTACAAGTCAAAAGGAGAAATGAATAATAAGGTATACGAAAGAAATAATAAAATAGATAAACAGTATAAGATAAATAATAATCTTAAAAGTATGCACAACGTAAAACTAAGGAAAGCAACTTTATGTCAACCTGCCTATCAGTAAAACATTTGGACTTATTTTCCAATTTGTCCACAGCTGAGATATTCCTTCCAGATTACCATTTCAAACCCCATATGCAGAACGAGGTCAGAATTATAGCTGTAACCCACTAAAAAAAAGGAAAAAGTCAAATGCCAATTTAACCTCGTCAATAACATTAGAGTTTCATGAAACAGAGATTTTATATTAAGCAAGCATAACCTAATGATAATCCAAGCGTGTAATTGATATCAAGGTCATACAAGCCAAAGGTCAATGTGAGTTTAACTTTTCCATAGTTTTTAAGCTATACTCTATGAGGTGGAAACACCATATAGAGCATGCATAATATACTCATGGTGTAACTAGCTTTAAGGTTAAGATCCAGGTTATATTTTTAGGTCATAAATCTAAAAATAAAGTAATATTAGCTATACCATATGACATATCCAACATAAATCGTACCGGGCATAGTGATTTCAATGTGTAGGAGGAGGTCAAGGTAATCTTGAAGGGCCAAAGGTCAAATAAGAATTTGACCCTTAGGGCTGTGGGTTGCTAAGTGTTGGCTTGGCAAAAATTGAGCAACTGGGGTAAGAACATTTCACGGTGAAGCATTTGTTATTCTATCTCGAGTATGTATTTCTTATTTAGTTTTTCACCAAATGGTTTTACAGTTGATTTTCAAAGAAATTTCAAATATTGAAGGAAGTGATCACTCTAAAATACCCGAAGTAACAATAGTCATAAAAGTTCACTGGACAAAATTCAAATCAAGGTATAAGATATATCTTCAAAATAAAACATCACTTAAATCTGTCCACCTATTATTCCCCTAAGTGTATTTCTGAAATTTGATGGTATTCGACACATATTTTTTTGTGATTGTTGCCACTAAGTACTTGGATGATAGATTTATATAATTTTACTCTAATTAGTATTTACGAAGTCATTATTCAATCGCTGACCTTAGAAGAAAGACGCAATGTCTGGAAAAGAAAAAAAAAAGAGTTGAGAGTTATCTGGACTTACCCAAAATATTAGGTTATCACATAATACATTATATTATATTTTCAAAACTCCAGAAGAGATGAGTTCTCCTGGATGGTCTTAAAGCCAGAATTTCTTTAACGCTAGAAAGACCTTTAATAGATACCGAACTCTGCTATTGGGTTTATATGTAGTGAAATATTAAATTTAGATAGGTCTCAGTCAATATGCCGCAAGAAAAAATCAGTTATTCAGATCCAATAGGAGACTGATTGATTAGTTTGAAGCTGGCTGACGTCCTTTTGGAAATGGAAATCGACACAAATTCTCAGCCGTGAGACTTTCTCTTTCAAAATGACCTCAAATATATCAATTAATTTAAATCTATTGAATAAAATGTATATTTTACACAGATCAAATGATTCTTGTAAGATTTAAATTTGGATTTCATTACTATACCACTGAAACACAGGAGAGCGTATTTTGCATTTAACCAGTATTCCAAACAGTAGTGACAGTCTTATTAGAAAATTGAAATAAATATCAATGTTTCCTATAAAGAATTATCATTCTTTATTTACATATTTTGATAAAATAGGTAAATATCAATCATATTGTAAGGCCAGAACTGACCACAATGCAAAATCCTTGTGAATTCTTTAATGTGATCAGCGATGGTGATTTTAGCGCTCGCTGTCAAATTTACAATAGGATTTTCATATCCATATCTAAATATATTTTCTCAAACAAAAATAAAATTACCATAGAAATCCAATTATTTTACAAGTAAGAACTTAGGCTGCTTTTGCCAATAAAAACGATGATAATGAAATAAAAGGAAATTACCAAAGAATGGCCACATGACTTTGAATTACTGGTTCAATTTTGGAAGTGAGAGGAATAGACCCTCTGGTCATATGGCGGTGGCATAGGTTAAACTTTAACTCTAATAGAAATAAATTTCTTAGTTGATATGCATATTCAAGTTATAAAACAAAATCGTTAAGTATGGGCAAGATACACGTCATCTTAATTCATCAAAGATAAAACAGGAATGAGACCTAAGCTATCACTTTTGAACTACAAGAGAAAAAGCCTTAGCATTACCATTAACCTCATTATTAAAAGCCAAACTGCATTACCAGTTATAAAAGAAAAAAACTACAAGTCAAAAGGAGAAATGAATAATAAGGTATACGAAAGAAATAATAAAATAGATAAACAGTATAAGATAAATAATAATCTTAAAAGTATGCACAACGTAAAACTAAGGAAAGCAACTTTATGTCAACCTGCCTATCAGTAAAACATTTGGACTTATTTTCCAATTTGTCCACAGCTGAGATATTCCTTCCAGATTACCATTTCAAACCCCATATGCAGAACGAGGTCAGAATTACAGCTGTAACCCACTAAAAAAAAGGAAAAAGTCAAATGCCAATTTAACCTCGTCAATAACATTAGAGTTTCATGAAACAGAGATTTTATATTAAGCAAGCATAACCTAATGATAATCCAAGCGTGTAATTGATATCAAGGTCATACAAGCCAAAGGTCAATGTGAGTTTAACTTTTCCATAGTTTTTAAGCTATACTCTATGAGGTGGAAACACCATATAGAGCATGCATAATATACTCATGGTGTAACTAGCTTTAAGGTTAAGATCCAGGTTATATTTTTAGGTCATAAATCTAAAAATAAAGTAATATTAGCTATACCATATGACATATCCAACATAAATCGTACCGGGCATAGTGATTTCAATGTGTAGGAGGAGGTCAAGGTAATCTTGAAGGGCCAAAGGTCAAATAAGAATTTGACCCTTAGGGCTGTGGGTTGCCAAGTGTTGGCTTGGCAAAAATTGAGCAACTGGGGTAAGAACATTTCACGGTGAAGCATTTGTTATTCTATCTCGAGTATGTATTTCTTATTTAGTTTTTCACCAAATGGTTTTACAGTTGATTTTCAAAGAAATTTCAAATATTGAAGGAAGTGATCACTCTAAAATACCCGAAGTAACAATAGTCATAAAAGTTCACTGGACAAAATTCAAATCAAGGTATAAGATATATCTTCAAAATAAAACATCACTTAAATCTGTCCACCTATTATTCCCCTAAGTGTATTTCTGAAATTTGATGGTATTCGACACATATTTTTTTGTGATTGTTGCCACTAAGTACTTGGATGATAGATTTATATAATTTTACTCTAATTAGTATTTACGAAGTCATTATTCAATCGCTGACCTTAGAAGAAAGACGCAATGTCTGGAAAAGAAAAAAAAAAAGAGTTGAGAGTTATCTGGACTTACCCAAAATATTAGGTTATCACATAATACATTATATTATATTTTCAAAACTCCAGAAGAGATGAGTTCTCCTGGATGGTCTTAAAGCCAGAATTTCTTTAACGCTAGAAAGACCTTTAATAGATACCGAACTCTGCTATTGGGTTTATATGTAGTGAAATATTAAATTTAGATAGGTCTCAGTCAATATGCCGCAAGAAAAAATCAGTTATTCAGATCCAATAGGAGACTGATTGATTAGTTTGAAGCTGGCTGACGTCCTTTTGGAAATGGAAATCGACACAAATTCTCAGCCGTGAGACTTTCTCTTTCAAAATGACCTCAAATATATCAATTAATTTAAATCTATTGAATAAAATGTATATTTTACACAGATCAAATGATTCTTGTAAAATTTAAATTTGGATTTCATTACTATACCACTGAAACACAGGAGAGCGTATTTTGCATTTAACCAGTATTCCAAACAGTAGTGACAGTCTTATTAGAAAATTGAAATAAATATCAATGTTTCCTATAAAGAATTATCATTCTTTATTTACATATTTTGATAAAATAGGTAAATATCAATCATATTGTAAGGCCAGAACTGACCACAATGCAAAATCCTTGTGAATTCTTTAATGTGATCAGCGATGGTGATTTTAGCGCTCGCTGTCAAATTTACAATAGGATTTTCATATCCATATCTAAATATATTTTCTCAAACAAAAATAAAATTACCATAGAAATCCAATTATTTTACAAGTAAGAACTTAGGCTGCTTTTGCCAATAAAAACGATGATAATGAAATAAAAGGAAATTACCAAAGAATGGCCACATGACTTTGAATTACTGGTTCAATTTTGGAAGTGAGAGGAATAGACCCTCTGGTCATATGGCGGTGGCATAGGTTAAACTTTAACTCTAATAGAAATAAATTTCTTAGTTGATATGCATATTCAAGTTATAAAACAAAATCGTTAAGTATGGGCAAGATACACGTCATCTTAATTCATCAAAGATAAAACAGGAATGAGACCTAAGCTATCACTTTTGAACTACAAGAGAAAAAGCCTTAGCATTACCATTAACCTCATTATTAAAAGCCAAACTGCATTACCAGTTATAAAAGAAAAAAACTACAAGTCAAAAGGAGAAATGAATAATAAGGTATACGAAAGAAATAATAAAATAGATAAACAGTATAAGATAAATAATAATCTTAAAAGTATGCACAACGTAAAACTAAGGAAAGCAACTTTATGTCAACCTGCCTATCAGTAAAACATTTGGACTTATTTTCCAATTTGTCCACAGCTGAGATATTCCTTCCAGATTACCATTTCAAACCCCATATGCAGAACGAGGTCAGAATTATATCTGTAACCCACTAAAAAAAAGGAAAAAGTCAAATGCCAATTTAACCTCGTCAATAACATTAGAGTTTCATGAAACAGAGATTTTATATTAAGCAAGCATAACCTAATGATAATCCAAGCGTGTAATTGATATCAAGGTCATACAAGCCAAAGGTCAATGTGAGTTTAACTTTTCCATAGTTTTTAAGCTATACTCTATGAGGTGGAAACACCATATAGAGCATGCATAATATACTCATGGTGTAACTAGCTTTAAGGTTAAGATCCAGGTTATATTTTTAGGTCATAAATCTAAAAATAAAGTAATATTAGCTATACCATATGACATATCCAACATAAATCGTACCGGGCATAGTGATTTCAATGTGTAGGAGGAGGTCAAGGTAATCTTGAAGGGCCAAAGGTCAAATAAGAATTTGACCCTTAGGGCTGTGGGTTGCTAAGTGTTGGCTTGGCAAAAATTGAGCAACTGGGGTAAGAACATTTCACGGTGAAGCATTTGTTATTCTATCTCGAGTATGTATTTCTTATTTAGTTTTTCACCAAATGGTTTTACAGTTGATTTTCAAAGAAATTTCAAATATTGAAGGAAGTGATCACTCTAAAATACCCGAAGTAACAATAGTCATAAAAGTTCACTGGACAAAATTCAAATCAAGGTATAAGATATATCTTCAAAATAAAACATCACTTAAATCTGTCCACCTATTATTCCCCTAAGTGTATTTCTGAAATTTGATGGTATTCGACACATATTTTTTTGTGATTGTTGCCACTAAGTACTTGGATGATAGATTTATATAATTTTACTCTAATTAGTATTTACGAAGTCATTATTCAATCGCTGACCTTAGAAGAAAGACGCAATGTCTGGAAAAGAAAAAAAAAAAGAGTTGAGAGTTATCTGGACTTACCCAAAATATTAGGTTATCACATAATACATTATATTATATTTTCAAAACTCCAGAAGAGATGAGTTCTCCTGGATGGTCTTAAAGCCAGAATTTCTTTAACGCTAGAAAGACCTTTAATAGATACCGAACTCTGCTATTGGGTTTATATGTAGTGAAATATTAAATTTAGATAGGTCTCAGTCAATATGCCGCAAGAAAAAATCAGTTATTCAGATCCAATAGGAGACTGATTGATTAGTTTGAAGCTGGCTGACGTCCTTTTGGAAATGGAAATCGACACAAATTCTCAGCCGTGAGACTTTCTCTTTCAAAATGACCTCAAATATATCAATTAATTTAAATCTATTGAATAAAATGTATATTTTACACAGATCAAATGATTCTTGTAAAATTTAAATTTGGATTTCATTACTATACCACTGAAACACAGGAGAGCGTATTTTGCATTTAACCAGTATTCCAAACAGTAGTGACAGTCTTATTAGAAAATTGAAATAAATATCAATGTTTCCTATAAAGAATTATCATTCTTTATTTACATATTTTGATAAAATAGGTAAATATCAATCATATTGTAAGGCCAGAACTGACCACAATGCAAAATCCTTGTGAATTCTTTAATGTGATCAGCGATGGTGATTTTAGCGCTCGCTGTCAAATTTATAATAGGATTTTCATATCCATATCTAAATATATTTTCTCAAACAAAAATAAAATTACCATAGAAATCCAATTATTTTACAAGTAAGAACTTAGGCTGCTTTTGCCAATAAAAACGATGATAATGAAATAAAAGGAAATTACCAAAGAATGGCCACATGACTTTGAATTACTGGTTCAATTTTGGAAGTGAGAGGAATAGACCCTCTGGTCATATGGCGGTGGCATAGGTTAAACTTTAACTCTAATAGAAATAAATTTCTTAGTTGATATGCATATTCAAGTTATAAAACAAAATCGTTAAGTATGGGCAAGATACACGTCATCTTAATTCATCAAAGATAAAACAGGAATGAGACCTAAGCTATCACTTTTGAACTACAAGAGAAAAAGCCTTAGCATTACCATTAACCTCATTATTAAAAGCCAAACTGCATTACCAGTTATAAAAGAAAAAAACTACAAGTCAAAAGGAGAAATGAATAATAAGGTATACGAAAGAAATAATAAAATAGATAAACAGTATAAGATAAATAATAATCTTAAAAGTATGCACAACGTAAAACTAAGGAAAGCAACTTTATGTCAACCTGCCTATCAGTAAAACATTTGGACTTATTTTCCAATTTGTCCACAGCTGAGATATTCCTTCCAGATTACCATTTCAAACCCCATATGCAGAACGAGGTCAGAATTATATCTGTAACCCACTAAAAAAAAGGAAAAAGTCAAATGCCAATTTAACCTCGTCAATAACATTAGAGTTTCATGAAACAGAGATTTTATATTAAGCAAGCATAACCTAATGATAATCCAAGCGTGTAATTGATATCAAGGTCATACAAGCCAAAGGTCAATGTGAGTTTAACTTTTCCATAGTTTTTAAGCTATACTCTATGAGGTGGAAACACCATATAGAGCATGCATAATATACTCATGGTGTAACTAGCTTTAAGGTTAAGATCCAGGTTATATTTTTAGGTCATAAATCTAAAAATAAAGTAATATTAGCTATACCATATGACATATCCAACATAAATCGTACCGGGCATAGTGATTTCAATGTGTAGGAGGAGGTCAAGGTAATCTTGAAGGGCCAAAGGTCAAATAAGAATTTGACCCTTAGGGCTGTGGGTTGCTAAGTGTTGGCTTGGCAAAAATTGAGCAACTGGGGTAAGAACATTTCACGGTGAAGCATTTGTTATTCTATCTCGAGTATGTATTTCTTATTTAGTTTTTCACCAAATGGTTTTACAGTTGATTTTCAAAGAAATTTCAAATATTGAAGGAAGTGATCACTCTAAAATACCCGAAGTAACAATAGTCATAAAAGTTCACTGGACAAAATTCAAATCAAGGTATAAGATATATCTTCAAAATAAAACATCACTTAAATCTGTCCACCTATTATTCCCCTAAGTGTATTTCTGAAATTTGATGGTATTCGACACATATTTTTTTGTGATTGTTGCCACTAAGTACTTGGATGATAGATTTATATAATTTTACTCTAATTAGTATTTACGAAGTCATTATTCAATCGCTGACCTTAGAAGAAAGACGCAATGTCTGGAAAAGAAAAAAAAAAAGAGTTGAGAGTTATCTGGACTTACCCAAAATATTAGGTTATCACATAATACATTATATTATATTTTCAAAACTCCAGAAGAGATGAGTTCTCCTGGATGGTCTTAAAGCCAGAATTTCTTTAACGCTAGAAAGACCTTTAATAGATACCGAACTCTGCTATTGGGTTTATATGTAGTGAAATATTAAATTTAGATAGGTCTCAGTCAATATGCCGCAAGAAAAAATCAGTTATTCAGATCCAATAGGAGACTGATTGATTAGTTTGAAGCTGGCTGACGTCCTTTTGGAAATGGAAATCGACACAAATTCTCAGCCGTGAGACTTTCTCTTTCAAAATGACCTCAAATATATCAATTAATTTAAATCTATTGAATAAAATGTATATTTTACACAGATCAAATGATTCTTGTAAAATTTAAATTTGGATTTCATTACTATACCACTGAAACACAGGAGAGCGTATTTTGCATTTAACCAGTATTCCAAACAGTAGTGACAGTCTTATTAGAAAATTGAAATAAATATCAATGTTTCCTATAAAGAATTATCATTCTTTATTTACATATTTTGATAAAATAGGTAAATATCAATCATATTGTAAGGCCAGAACTGACCACAATGCAAAATCCTTGTGAATTCTTTAATGTGATCAGCGATGGTGATTTTAGCGCTCGCTGTCAAATTTATAATAGGATTTTCATATCCATATCTAAATATATTTTCTCAAACAAAAATAAAATTACCATAGAAATCCAATTATTTTACAAGTAAGAACTTAGGCTGCTTTTGCCAATAAAAACGATGATAATGAAATAAAAGGAAATTACCAAAGAATGGCCACATGACTTTGAATTACTGGTTCAATTTTGGAAGTGAGAGGAATAGACCCTCTGGTCATATGGCGGTGGCATAGGTTAAACTTTAACTCTAATAGAAATAAATTTCTTAGTTGATATGCATATTCAAGTTATAAAACAAAATCGTTAAGTATGGGCAAGATACACGTCATCTTAATTCATCAAAGATAAAACAGGAATGAGACCTAAGCTATCACTTTTGAACTACAAGAGAAAAAGCCTTAGCATTACCATTAACCTCATTATTAAAAGCCAAACTGCATTACCAGTTATAAAAGAAAAAAACTACAAGTCAAAAGGAGAAATGAATAATAAGGTATACGAAAGAAATAATAAAATAGATAAACAGTATAAGATAAATAATAATCTTAAAAGTATGCACAACGTAAAACTAAGGAAAGCAACTTTATGTCAACCTGCCTATCAGTAAAACATTTGGACTTATTTTCCAATTTGTCCACAGCTGAGATATTCCTTCCAGATTACCATTTCAAACCCCATATGCAGAACGAGGTCAGAATTATAGCTGTAACCCACTAAAAAAAAGGAAAAAGTCAAATGCCAATTTAACCTCGTCAATAACATTAGAGTTTCATGAAACAGAGATTTTATATTAAGCAAGCATAACCTAATGATAATCCAAGCGTGTAATTGATATCAAGGTCATACAAGCCAAAGGTCAATGTGAGTTTAACTTTTCCATAGTTTTTAAGCTATACTCTATGAGGTGGAAACACCATATAGAGCATGCATAATATACTCATGGTGTAACTAGCTTTAAGGTTAAGATCCAGGTTATATTTTTAGGTCATAAATCTAAAAATAAAGTAATATTAGCTATACCATATGACATATCCAACATAAATCGTACCGGGCATAGTGATTTCAATGTGTAGGAGGAGGTCAAGGTAATCTTGAAGGGCCAAAGGTCAAATAAGAATTTGACCCTTAGGGCTGTGGGTTGCCAAGTGTTGGCTTGGCAAAAATTGAGCAACTGGGGTAAGAACATTTCACGGTGAAGCATTTGTTATTCTATCTCGAGTATGTATTTCTTATTTAGTTTTTCACCAAATGGTTTTACAGTTGATTTTCAAAGAAATTTCAAATATTGAAGGAAGTGATCACTCTAAAATACCCGAAGTAACAATAGTCATAAAAGTTCACTGGACAAAATTCAAATCAAGGTATAAGATATATCTTCAAAATAAAACATCACTTAAATCTGTCCACCTATTATTCCCCTAAGTGTATTTCTGAAATTTGATGGTATTCGACACATATTTTTTTGTGATTGTTGCCACTAAGTACTTGGATGATAGATTTATATAATTTTACTCTAATTAGTATTTACGAAGTCATTATTCAATCGCTGACCTTAGAAGAAAGACGCAATGTCTGGAAAAGAAAAAAAAAAAAGAGTTGAGAGTTATCTGGACTTACCCAAAATATTAGGTTATCACATAATACATTATATTATATTTTCAAAACTCCAGAAGAGATGAGTTCTCCTGGATGGTCTTAAAGCCAGAATTTCTTTAACGCTAGAAAGACCTTTAATAGATACCGAACTCTGCTATTGGGTTTATATGTAGTGAAATATTAAATTTAGATAGGTCTCAGTCAATATGCCGCAAGAAAAAATCAGTTATTCAGATCCAATAGGAGACTGATTGATTAGTTTGAAGCTGGCTGACGTCCTTTTGGAAATGGAAATCGACACAAATTCTCAGCCGTGAGACTTTCTCTTTCAAAATGACCTCAAATATATCAATTAATTTAAATCTATTGAATAAAATGTATATTTTACACAGATCAAATGATTCTTGTAAAATTTAAATTTGGATTTCATTACTATACCACTGAAACACAGGAGAGCGTATTTTGCATTTAACCAGTATTCCAAACAGTAGTGACAGTCTTATTAGAAAATTGAAGCTTGGCGTTACTTGGAAATAATATTACTTAGGAAAAACGCTATATCTTTGGAGAACAGTGGTGCTGTGACCATTAATACCAGTTACTTCAGGAGCAAAAAGACAGACAAAAAAAATACATGCCTTTTATAAATGGTACAGAGAGAGAGAGAGAGAGAGAGAGAGAGAGAGAGAGAGAGAGAGAGAGAGAGAGAGAGATGTAGGGATGTGAGTTTAACCAATAGAAATGTCTGATTAAGGGACGCACTGTGTACAAGAACCTTGACTAGCACGCGGCTCTGTCACGGATTCATAATGTGAATGAAATGTATTGCGTGCTAGCGACCAATTGTTTTATACACAGTATATATACTGAAAATAATAACTCATTTAATGAAATAATGATTAATTATGACCCAAAGTTGAAGTAGAGTACATCAATTCCTTCTTGAACCTTCAATAAATAAAGTATCTAAAACGAATGTGAAATTAAATTGGATGAAAGTTTCACAACTTCTCTATGGACAAAACCTACTGAAGTGGTTACCTGACGACTACTAATGGTATAGTCACCACTATAGCTTACATCAGTAAAAAGTTTCTTTCTCTTATTGTAACATATCTATAACAAAAAAACTATTAATGATACTATCATAATCACCATGGTGAAAAATAAACATATGGTTTTTCATCTGATCGATATATATATATATATATATATATATATATATATATATATATATATTACTCTTTGCTGTGTATATATATATATATATATATATATATATATATATATATATATATATATATATTTATATATATATATATATATATATGTATGTATATATACGTACAGTATATATATATATATATATATATATATATATATATATATATATATATATATATATGTATGTATATATACGTACAGTATATATATATATATATATATATATATATATATATATATATATATATATATATATATACAGCAAAGAGTAATATATATATATATATATTTATATATATATATATATATATATATATATATATATATATATATATATATATATATATATATATATATATATATATATATATATATTACTCTTTGCTGTACTTAATAACGAAAAAATACATAGACAATTCGTGTAACTAGAAAATGTAATAGTAGAAGAAACCATAGAAAAAATGGCTTGACAAATTGATTAGGAAAACATACGTAAATCACATAGACAATAAGTCTATAAGTCAATCTGTTGAAAGAATGTACTAGTAATTTGCTTTCATAAGATACTCTCCATTCAAAGCTTGTAGCTGTTGAGTGTTATAACCCATCCCATAATTCTTGAAATTTCATTCTTACATCCTTAGATATGAGTAAATGGTATGTGGTCTGTCTGCACTACAAAATCTACTACAATGAAATCTTATGACTACAGATACGGTGGTTTGAGTTTCCTTCTCAATGATAAAACAGATACCCTCATTTTCTTGAGTCTCCCAACTGTGTAAGTAATTCAAATCATGCCATATTTGAATTCTTGCGGTATCATACTTCCAAGGTATTCATGTTATGCATCTATTCTTACGATGAATATTTTTTTGAAGTTTGGTACACACTATTGTTGCATTTCCCAAAGCTGCTTTAATTTATAAAACACTTCCTGTTCCTTTCTGTTGAGGTACCTTCAATTTATTTGGCATTCCTTTACTAGGACAGTCAAATGAACGTAATATTGGGTATTTAAAATCCACATTTATATACATTGTACATTTAAAAAATACAGGAGCTTTCGCTCTTTTTACAAAGTGAATCTTCGGCTGAAAGAAAAAAAAAGTTTTATAATGTTTCAAAGGTAACCTAGAATAATATATGACAATTACAAGATGAAAGTAATTAAACTAAAGTAGTAGTTGAAGCTAATACATTATATTAAAGTTTTCTAACGAGTGAACAGTCTTCCTGGTAAAATAGCTAGTCGGCGAGTAACTGGATATTTTGTCGACTATTACCGATGCTCTCCAATCGTCTTGGTGGCGGTCTGTTTTCTAATCAGGTGATATTGATATCCTGCAACTGTGACTCTGTGTTGTTGTTGGCATCATGACTATGATCAATATTTTCAATGGCACACGCTTGCGCATGAGGAAGCAGAGGATCGGTAGAAGTATAGGCATCTCTAAATGTTTCAAAAACTTTTCTAAAAATCACATTACTAATAATGTCGTCTTCATGATTAAAAGATTCATCATAATCAAATGTGTCCATTGCATGAATCAAGGCTCCCCTTAACTACCCTCCTACGACCAGTATCTAAGTCTTTGAATGCTATTTTGGTATTATTAAACTCAATTCTATGGTCAACATCTTGAGAATAACTCGCCACAGCATTGTTTTGGAGGCCGATAGAGCAGGCCCATCTGTGTTGTTGCAAACGTATTTGCAACGGTCTGCCAGTATCCCAAACATAACTTTTGTTGCAATCCTGACATGGAATAATGTAGACTCCCTTTTCTTCTATGTTCCTGACCCCTTTATATTTCAATACTTTACACTTTATGGTATTGTTGTACCTAAAAGCGTTATCTATGTTCTTGTTAACTCTAAATGATTTCTTTCTTTTATATATTAGCAAGGCTAGGAGTTTTCAGAAGAACCAACATGCTATTTGAATCTCTCTCAGTTTTAGCTGAGGGAGAGTCAAATCTTTTCCTTGCTTTGCTAAGTGATTTAGTAATGACAATCCTAGGTTAACCTAATTTCGAAAAATTGTCATAGAGATGCACTGTGGATTTTTAATACCTAAGATTGTTAGACACGGCATGGTGCTTTATTCAATTGAACGAAATATTAACGTAGCTTTACGCTAAGCTCATATAGTATGCTGATAATCTGATGAATGATCTCTCTTTTGTCTTGTTCTTTGGTGTGATGCATCTTGAATCTTCTTAATTTTTGCTTTGTCAGTCGCTTATATTGTGTCCTACAGATTCAACTTAACTATATGCAAAGTAGCTCATGGAAGGTCCAATAGTCTATTGGATAGGTCATTGCGTTGCTTGAATTTCTTTTCCCATTATCTGTATTCTTTATTGTACATTTTACAAAAGTGTCTTAGTGTTCTGGATTGTAGCTACGAGCTCCATCATCCCTCTCTTGAATGTTGCTGCCAACTTCATCATTCGGAATGGCATCATCTTAAATGCTAACATCTACTCAACACTAAGATCACACGAAGAATATGATCTTCTATGAATACTATCCTTTAATTTGATGCAGTTTCCAATTGACTCTAATCGTATCCCTTCTATTTTTCCAACTAAGTTTAAGAATAATAATGTTGAGGTTTTGCAAGCATAGCCTCTGAATCTCGCATTGGTTAATTTTCAAAAATGGTTATTGTATTTAGTTGACGGTACTGAGCACCTAATCTATTCAACGTATTCCCTTTCTTCAGCTAAAATATTGGTGAACAGTATGAAATATTTGATTACTACTATCGTTTCCAGAGGCCGTGTAATAGTGTTTTTCCCAAATATCTAACAAACCGGCTTATGAATTTCCATGAAACTACAGCAATGAATGTTTCAAACATTGGCCTAATTTTTGGTGGTACAATGAATTGACAGATGTGCTTAATTAACCCGTTTACTCCTAGAAAAAGAGGAACTTCTTCCCTTCCTTCAGAGCGTTTCGAAGAAGTGTTACTTAATCACGTAATTGTGACACAAGGGTTCCCCCAACCCTCCTTCGGTGTTCACACCTATGGCTATCCTAGTACTCCCCCCCCCCCTTCCTTCTTGCCTTCTTTCCTTCATTCCCATTGTTATTAGGCTACCCAGTAAATCCCTGTTAGGAAAGACTGTGTACTGCATATATAAAATGAGCCGGAAGAGCAATAAAATGTTTTATGGTGGTAGATAATGATTATATGGTTAACACAAATTATCATACATAATAGAAGAGGTTTAAAACAGGGGTGTGGAATCGCACTGAGAGATATTTTACTCGGACTCCTACGAATTTTAGATTTGCGACTAAAAAATAAAATAAAATAAGATAAAAACATTAGTAGAAATAGAAAACAATTTTTTTCCTTGAGAGTGTCCATTTTTTTTTTCATCCCTCATAAATCTATGGTTTCCAGCAATTGTTGATAACATTATTTTGGAAAAGCAAAGCTAATGAATGCTTTGATACGAATATATCAGCTTGGCATGTAGACAATGTCAATGGATTACTAAAAGTAAGGTTGATTGGTTCATTAATTGAAGTCTGGTATAATTCCAGTGACAAAGTCGCAATGATATTTGTCACATACCTTTTAAGTAACAAAAATAGGTACTGGTACTTATAACGTAAATAAATATATAAAACCATAGGTTGAAATATAATAAATCTTATGTATGTATAAACACACACACACAATATATATATATATATATATATATATATATATATATATATATATATATATATATATATATATATTATATATACATATATATATATATATATATATATATATATATATATATATATATATATATATATATATATATATATATATATACATATGATTTCAAAATTTATCAAATGGCCGATGTCAATGCCCTTATATGAAATATCTTTTAGAAGTCTACCTTTTAAGGAATTCAAGCTACTCTCTCTGGTGAAATTGATATGATAAATTATATCAAACAATGCTCTCTGTCATTTTCTTCCTAGCAATTGATGTATCGAGTAACCTGTGTTGTATAGAAGAATGAGTCCTACGGCTTAACCTAAAGAAAACTATATTTCTATTGCTTTACCAACACTCGCTTGAAGTGCGAAGTGTAGGGTTAGCATGGCTTCTTTCTTTCGTCTCCTGTCACAAGTCTCTTCTTGATCTTCAATGTAAGTGAGTGGGTAAGATATAAAACGTTGGTCTTGTGTTTAGGTAAAGTCTAAAGTCACGAATCACATTACCAGGTATGCTGAACTTTTACTGACAAAGAATTTCGTATTGCTTTGGGGTAGGTCATATGACAATTATCTATGGAGTTAAACAGGCGTTTAACAATTCAGGGGATGGGAGGTACAGGGAAGAAACGTTATAACAACGTCACTGAGGGACGTCATCACTTTTGTGAATGTGTGGGTGGCTAAGACTGGCTTTAGCCTCATTTTCTTAAGTAAAAAAGTTAATGAAACGTAATTGGCAATGCACAGTATTTCCCAAAATTAGGCCATTGTATGAAGCGCTCCCTGCTTTGATATCATGGAAATCCATCAGTTATTTTAGGAGTTATTAAAAAAAAAAAAAAAAAAAAAAAAAATAAAACACTATTACTCGGCCTCTGAAAACGATTGTAAATTTTTACCATGACCAGCATCTCATTTTTTTTTTCGGAATCATAAGATATTACTTATAGTCTAAGTAACAGCTCCGTAGTTACTTAGAATTGATCCGCTTCTAAAGAAGACTTCCCTTGGTTAGGGTATCTTGATATTCATCAAGAACCTTTATCATCTGCTTACTGGAACTTTACTAAAATTTATATGTTGTGCTTCTCTTCTTCCCCTGTGTCAAAATTAAACTCAGTCTTCTGGCTATTACGTTCCCAAAGTGCTCTCCTTGATGACGACTGCACTCGGCTATCACTCTTTTTTCCAGAGAGTTACGGATTCTCTTCTCTCTTCCTCTTCTTATTAGGTGTCAGGATAGTTACATGACGCTTTTTAGATCTTCAATAAAAGAATGAGATTTTTTTGCGTTGGGCATACTTTGACTACCACTCATCTACATACTTATTTACTGAAGCTACTGCTAGTGGTCTGATACTGTATTTCTCATGCTGTACTTGATCCTGACTTTTGCTCTCAGCTTTAATATCTTGTCCAAGATCTGTCCCAGTACTGATGTCCTCTGCTTAGTCATTTTGATCATCCTCACTCACAGCCGTTCTTACCTATATCTACCCGGAGCCTTAGCCAATTTCTCTGGGTTCTTTAAAACTGGAATATTTCTATGGTCATTAAAGGTGTTATCTAGCTGATTATGTAGTTCTATGTAGCCAGGTGTAGAGGTACTCATATAAGTAGATAGATGTTCAGGCGTTAGAGAGCGATATTTCAATTTCACCTCTTTCTGGACGATTCAATTGCCCATAGCAAAAATATTTGACCGGTTTCGTGCCCCCAGACACCTGTCGTCCAGAAAGATGGGAAATGGAAATATCGCTCAAACATTCGGACATCCATCAACTTATAAGAGTGACTGTAGTATCACGATCCACAGATTCGCTACCATCCTCGTTGTAAGGAAGTCGAGGTAGCGGCGAAGTGCAGTTCTGCAAGTTTGACAGCAATTATCAGATTAATGGCTCTCTCTCTCTCTCTCTCTCTCTCTCTCTCTCTCTCTCTCTCTCTCTCTGTAAATATGCATTATCTATATTTTATCTGTAAAGTATATATTTACAACTAATTTTTTACTTTTTCCCCCATCATTTATATGAGGAAAAAGTCTAACTCGGTATTGTCTATGAAGCCATCTTTTGTATCAGCAGGAAATATAATCAAATCACATCCTTTCCCTGTTGGCAGTCGTACTCCAGTGGCTTTAGGTGACGTGGTGTCTATTGAACACTTTATAACTAAAGTCAATTTCTTTTAGCAATGCAGATTTGCACCGACTCGCAGCAGTGCCCTTTTAGCTCGGAAAAGTTTACTGATCGCTGATTGGTTTGACGAGATAATTCTAACCAATCATGCGATCAGGAAACTTTTCCGAGCTAAAAGGGCACCGCTGCGAGTCGTTGCAAATCTGCCTCGATAAAAAAAATGGACTATAGGTAAATCTAATTAACCAAAGATTCCTCCAGATACAAGATGTTTTGGGAGGTCTGCTCGATTATTTTTTTTTTCTGGAAAAACATTGTAGCGCGAACTGCGGCAACAATACTCCTCTCCTTAAGTAATTTACAACCATCAACCTTGGCATATTTGGATGGAACCAAATGTGGACAACACCAGTACTTATAATTCTAACAAAAAATTTTGAAGAAAAGTTTGAGCCTCTTATTTCGTTACGAATAAATATAAAAATATCTCCCTTATCCTCCATTCAGACGAATCCTTTTGGACGGTGATTCTTCCCTTTCTGGGTCACCAAAAGCCAACACTTACGCACATCCCTAGGTTAAAGTGTACGGTCATTCTGGGATTTTAAACCAGCCTGCAGTTGGTGTTTGGGACTTCCTTTCTCCTTAGGATAAGTCTCCTATTAAATAACAAGGGTTTTTATATTAGTAGGAACAAATTTCTAAATGTAGGTTGTACTTACCCTAATTATATAAACTTGTCCTTTAATTTTTACTTCCCACCCACAGGTTTTCGATGGATGTCCAAATAGCAACTAATTATAAAAATTAGCATGACAGAAGTCATATGAAGGAAGGGTTTTCCACCAGGAGAAGTGATTTTCTCCTTAGTTCTTCTTGACAACAAAGGAAAAGTCTTTCCGGCACCTCATAGAATTTAAACAATTCGTTGTTATAATTCTAAACATTAACACTCATGGAAGTATATAGATTCCTTTACTAAATACAAAATAATAAAAATCACTTTCAAATAACACATAAATGAAACATAAAAGAAACAGTTATTCGAGAGTTGATTTGGCACAAGGCTAAAAATAAACGATCTTACCGGCCTCACCCTGAACAGAATCTCTCTCTCTCTCTCTCTCTCTCTCTCTCTCTCTCTCTCTCTCTCTCTCTCTCTCCTACTACTACTACTACTACTACTACTACTACTACTACTACTACAAATCGAAATCAAAGAAAAAGGTTTGATAGAATATGTGATAGAGGAGAGAGAAACCACTACTAGTAGTAGTAGTAGTAGTAGTAGGAGAGAGAGAGAGAGAGAGAGAGAGAGAGAGAGAGAGAGGGAGAGAGAGATAACTAGCATACGATCATACCTAAAGTACTTTTATGAAACTGGATATCTACCGATACATCTGTCATTAAGACCACAGAATAATTTCCTATTATAATAGTCATTTGGTACTTGGACACAACACTTCTAGAGCCAGTATCTTGTTGTACTGTCACTTTTTCCTTTTTCAAAGAGCCTTCACTAATTGTACGAATAAAAAAGCTTTCCGTGTCGGGCTGGGGCCGCCACACTGCCCGTTCACAAAATGAGGAATTCTGCGAGTAAAGACGGAAAAATAAAACTACGGAGGGATTTCCATTATTTCAATTTCCGATTTCTCCACTACTCTGTCAGAAACGGACAAATATTTCGCATAGTTATCGAGGTTGAAAAACTATTTCTTAAGGGTACACTCGGGCACACTATTCTATATTATTTCTATTTCTCTTGTTGTGTTTAAGTTTTTATAGTTTATATAGGAAATATCTATTTTAATGTTGTTACTGTAATTAAAATATTCGATTTTTCCTTATTTCCTTTCCTCACTGGGTTATTTTCCCTGTTGGAGCCCCTAGACTTATAGCATCCTGCTTTTTCATCTAGGGTTGTAGCTTAACACGTAATAATAATAATAATAATAATAATAATAATAATAATAATAATAATTATATGGATCTGTTTTATATCGATAAAATGACATGCATGTTTCCTTATCTGTTGATCTGAATGGTATTTTGAATTAAAACTAACATAGAGTATAGAAATTGTAATTATATTTGGCTATTTTGGCGGATATTTTGTTGATTGTTGGTATAACATTGTTCATGACATTGCTGGTACTCCGTAAATATGACGATAGTGTTATCTTTTAAATGCCTAGACTTATTCCGAACTACGTGCAGAAATGCCGTACCATAGGTCTTTTAGATGTGTCTATGCTTCTACTACTACTGTTATTTAATAATTAAATTTACTGATATACTTTGATGTTTTCCAGAAACTTTGATGCAGAAAATGCATAGCCTTTACGGTTTTAAAAACTTGTATTTCTGTGGCAAAGAACTATACAGCTTTTCGTCTCCTATATCTCATGCATCGAGCATTGGGGTAAAACCCATAGGAATCAGCAGGGTCTTATCCATAACCTGCATCTTTTGAGATATGGATTATTTAGAATGTTAATGGAATCATGCATTTTCTTTATTAGATTTTAGGAACTAAGTTTTGTAAATTCGACAAATAGAGATTATATTTGCATCAGAGTTTTAGGTAACCTTTGTATACCTAGAGAACACTTTCATACAGCTTAGCTAAAATAATTTATATAACTATTTCAACTCATTTGACATAGCTTCCATATTCGGTTGACAATCAGGTAGGAAGGTACATAATTTTTTACAAATCTATTTTCCTTATTCAGATAACAGTTGGACATGGCCCCAAGATACAAATTTGTCCATGCTTGGATCTCAGATGAGCGACTTAGAGAGTGGATAAAGGAGGTACAAGAAAATGGCTTTTTGTGATATATGCCAGAAAAACACTATTAGCAGAAATAGCCTCTATCAAGCGCCACGTGATATGCGCCATTCATTCATCTAATGTTACAAGAAAAGCAGCTCTCCTTAAACCCTCCCTATCAACTAGCCGGGATACTGATGTCGTTGTAGAAGTGTAGATAGTTCCTTAAAAGTTAAAATAATAAGATCTGAGGTAAAACTTGCAGGATATTTCGCAGATCATAATATTCCTTCCAATTCTATTATTATCAGGTAGAATCCTAGATTACTCTAATCCATGGCGTTGAAGCGGTCGAAAGCAACGTATGTAATTAAAGATATAGGACAAACTGCTAAAGAACTAATAGTAGAATCTCTAAAAAAAATAAATATATTTTCTATCATATAAGTAAATTTACAATGAAACCATGTGCAGTAGTAGTGACATATTTTGATGCCAATTATAAATCCATCCACTTGAAGTTGCTACATCCTATGGAAGTACACACTCCAGGTGAGAACCATGAGGGATCGAGAGGTCAACACCTCTTGGATTTGATTATCAACTTACTGTCAGTACATGAAATCTCAATAGAAAATTTAATTGGATTTGTAACAGATGCAGCAGTAACATCATGGGCAAGCACAATTTCATATTAAGTAGACTAAAGAAACCTGTACCAGGTATCACAATTTTGAAGTGCGCCTGTCAACTTTTGTGCCTCAAATGCATTGACACATCCAAGAAAATGTAAGGATTTGATCAGATAAATTTACTCATATTTTTTCTCGTAGATCCAAACGGATGAAAGAATTCGTTAATTTTCCGGAATTATGTTTTACAGAACCTCATAAATTATACTGCCATATTTTACTAATTTCAATAAGCTGTTTCAAAAGATTAAGTCCGCCATCCATCTTCTCTACAATAAATGTAGAATGTTGTTCTCTGAGATTTTAAGATTTTATTTTATGCCTAGTTAAGTTCCTGATAATCAGCTTAACCTATATGACCCCATTGGTGGAAATAACTTTATTCTACTGACGCAAATATTTTTAGGTGGTAATTCTCAAAAGATTGCTTATATTAAAAGGTGTCGACAGTTTATGGGAACAGCTTGTGTTAAAAAAAAAAAAGGAGGGGTTATCTTTAATCTCCAAATTGTTGCAGTTATACAGTTCATTATCTATTGCAGATTGCCTAAGATAAGACGACCTACAAAGTTTGCCAACAAACTTAGTCAGGGAGGTCTCAGGAATCTATAATGATGATGGCCAGAAATTAGATTATGAATGGGGACATCTACCGAATATATACATTCTAGAATATATAAAAGCATCAAATTATATATACATTTATATATATATATATATATATATATATATATATATATATATATATATGTATATATATGTATATATATATATATATATATATATATATATATATATATATATATGCGGCATATATACATATGCTTACATGAATATATATACATATATATATATATATATATATATATATATATATATATATATATATGTGTGTGTGTGTGTGTGTGTGTGTGTGTATGGGTGTGTGAGTGTATGTGTGTATGGGCGTTTGGGTGTGGTTGTGTGTATGTGTGTATATCTTTCCGGTTACGCTCAGCTGCATTACCAGACATATATCTAACCCACCAGTCTCTCCCCGTCTCTCGGGGAGGCGGGAGAGAGGGAGTAGTCAAACTCTGTCGACAGCTACGCGTGTGTTTGCGTGTCTATCTAAAAGTCTAAACAATGTTTAGTAAATATTTATACATTTGAACTAATATCTGATTTATACTATAGGTATTCTTTTATTAATATAATTTTTACTCAAACTCAGCCATTATGGTCAACATAACATATAAATCAATCATTATTCTTTTTTTTTTTTATTAAGAAGTGGATTTTCAGATCAGTTATTACTTTTTACACATATTTATTTGTTTATGCCCTACAATAAAGTTGATTTCAATTACTCTCGCCATGATTTTACCCTAAGGCCATATGGATGACAGACACAATCTAGACAGAGCTAAAAATGTGAGCATATGTTATCATAACACTTTAACAAAATTAATTCATTGGCATTATTTATAAAAAAAAATACCTAAAGGTGAGAGGGCAAACATCTGAATGTCCCTCCCCCTACCAGACTGAGTGAACCTCTCCTCACCATCTGCCTACGCTACTAGCCCTAGAGACGTCACAGCTTCAATCCCGCTGTAGGCATTTCATCAATATCCTGAACCATTTTGACATTTAATTTTTCCATGCAAAATAGGATACAATATTAATCTATTTTATTGTTTGAGATATGTGCAGCATTACAGAACAATGTTATTGTTTTACAATAGTGTTTTTTTTATTGATATCACCAGTTCCAAAAATAAGAACGAATTATAGTTGCTTCATGTCGATTTTGAAGACAGATGTACATCGCATTTTATTCTTGTTATTACAAATATCGGTCATACTATATTTCAAAATGAGTTTATCTTAATTGACGGATTTCCTGATTGTAATCTAATAATAACTTTACGAAAACCATTGCTATTCACTGATTGTACTAATATACATCGACTTGTGTTTATTTGTTTCTTTGATATCCTCTCCTGTATTTTCTAAAATCCTTCTTGAAACAGAGGTAATTTCGCATTCGAAGAATCGCTCAGTAAGGTCATGAGAAGTGTGACGTCCGATCCACCGATTGAAGGTTTAAAGGTCACTCATGAATAGCAGAGGGAAGACTTGTTACAATGCCCTAGTCTCAAGACGAAACCAATGTAAGACATAACTCAGAACAGCAGTCATGTTGATGTTGTACAGCTTTCAAAAGCGATTAACAAATTCTTCCATGACAAGATTATTTGCTCGTTTTAGGTGATTTCATTGTATCTTCTATTACATTTTGTAAGTAACTTTATATGACCCCTAGTTATGCAAAGCTCCATTCCTAAGAGGCTGATGTTAGTTGAAGTACCAAGATTATTTTGATTAATTTTAACAGATCAAAAAATATTTCTTTTTAAGAATGAAAAAAGGCAGACAACTCCATGAGGCTGTCTGCAATGATATCTTCCCTGATTTCTTGGTAATTAGTCTCCCTTCTTGTTTTGATTTAATTTCCTGATTATGTGCTTGCAGCGATCCCCGATAACGCTTCCCCGGAGATCTCTGACTTACTTTGCGACCAAGGGATACATCAATGGCATACGATGTCCTAAAATATGCATCCTGGAGCAGTACTTGCCATTGCTAGACGCCCGTTAAACCAAGCTTTTTCAGTTCTCTCATCAACAGTTGGTAGACCAAAAGACTTTGATCATACTTAGGGAAATGATGTGTATCGCTCGCCTGCAACTTGCCTTATATGCTCTCCTCAGGATATGAACCTACTTTGTGCCCTTTGAGTACACGCCCAAAACTGTACGTACTGCTATCCTCAATGCTGATACTTTTCCCATGAAGGACCTGATGATCAACGTCGATACTCTTATAGACAGACTTCACCACCTTAAAGATCTGCAATAACGCCTGCACTCCTGACGAAGAGGACAACTATTCAACATCGACCAAAGCTGACATAACGCTGTAGGAGGGAATGCGGTAAGACACAGACGCCCACCAAGTGAGATGCTAGAGTGGCGACAAAGCCTCATACAACCATATATGACACCCTTTGCTCACGCCCCAAACAACGACGTCTTCAGCCATTTACTGACACCCATCGGCCGCAGTTATGCAACTGCCACTCTAAATTCACATCTGCTGCAAAGAAATGAGGAAAGGGTTGTCAGTGGCCAAAAAACTTATGAGTAGGGCATCGCTATGGTGGTGGCCTCCCCTATTACTAATCTTTTCTTTCTACATGATACAAGTATGGGCATATGATTTTTGGTAGACACTGGTTCTTGCCATTCTCTTCTACCAGGACCACTCTCCAAGATATGACTTAGTCTATCTAAGCCTACCGATGTGTGCCTGGTAGCTGCCAACGGAATTACAATCCCCACCCACAGATATGAGACCCTCACATTATTATTTGGGAGAGCCAAATGCTATTGCAGACTTCTCAATGCTGACTTCACATTGCCATTTCCCCCTCCTGCTTGATGTTGCTCACTGATGATTAGTCAACGCAGATGCTTACTCATCGACTCCTCGTCAACCAGCTCCCTCCAGCCTCGCTCTCCACATCAGACCATCTAGAGATGCCACAGATTCAGGCATCTGGCACCGGATTGTTTGGCAACCGCTAAACAAACGTTTGCTGAAATGGAAGAAATTGGTTTTTGCCAAAAGACACTAAGCCCATGGTCGTTGCCCTTACACATATTTCTGGAAAAAGATGGCTCTCTGCGCTCATATGGGGATTACAGGTGTCTGAAAATGCGGACAGAACCGAATGACTAGCCCCTCCTAAAAATTGCTAATGATACCTCTTACTTGCACACAACAAAAGTTTTCCCCATGCTCGATCTCCTGAAGGGTGCCCATGAACCAAGAATACATTCCCAAGGCCGCCATCTACACCCCCTTTTATACAAACACCTTTGATTACTCCTGTTCTGGCCTTTGTAATGCTGGAGCTACTTTTCAATGCCTCACGGATGTCCTTTGAGGGACGTTCCCTTCTGGGTATGTTACGTGGACAACAAACTTGTGTTCTCTTCCTCCAAAGAGGAACACCTCCATCACCTACACAGCATGCTCAATCCCCTACAATAGAATAGTTTTGTAGTCCGGTATGACAAGTGTACCTTTGGCGCCTATGAAGTATCATTCTTAGGTACCGTATCACTTCTGAAAGAGTCCACCCTTTCCCTGGTCAGGTAGCTGATGCTCAGAACTTCCCCATGCCCTCGACTGTTAAAGCACTGCAAAAATTCTCGGCCATGATCAACTACTATCACCAGTTCCTGCCAGCCATCTCTGCCACTCTTGCCCCCCTATACGCCTTCCTTAAGGGGAAGCCAAAAGACTTGAAGTGGGCCTTCTGTAATGCAAAAAAATGTCCAATAAAATGCTGCTGCTCTCACTTTTCCCGTGCCACATGTCTCTTTCCTCCTCTCCACTAAAGCCAGTGACATTGCTATTAGTGCAGTCTTTAAGCAGGTGGTTAACAAATTGCGGCCTTCTTCAGGAGGAAACTGTCCAAGGAACGACCCGTCTAATCTAATTTCAATTACCAAATCTTAGAAGGTACGCCCATCGTCATTCGCACAGACCACATGCCTCTGATGCATATCATCACTCGACAGTCAACGCTGATATCTCTCCACCATGTCTGCATACAACTGCACCCTTCAATGCATCTCTGAGAAAATTTATCTCGTTGTCGATGCCCTGTCAAGAAGCAAATTGGCTGTCATTAACTCCAGATTCGATTCCCAAGCATTGGCAGAAGCTGAACGAAAAGATCCGAAGTACCAAGCACATTGGACATCCTGCACATCACTCCATTGCTAAGACGCTGCTTTCAATGACTCCAATGCCACCCTCCTCTGTGACATCAGTACTGGTAGACCACAGCCATGGATACCTACCCCCATGCGCCATCAGGTGTTTGATTCCATTCATAGCCATTCACATCCATTTTGCCGATCAAAAGACCAAGTTCATTTGGTACGGTATTACTAAGGATGCTAAGGATTGGGTTCATGCCTGTACTTCATGCTAAAAGTAGATCGACAAACGGATTCAGGAGTAGGCACCTTCCCTCAACCTCAGCGTCGTTTTGCCCACATTCATATTGATGTAGTGGGTCCCCTACCCACATCACAAGGATATTGTTACCTGTTTACTGTCATTGACTCCTTCACTCTATAGCCTGAAACCATCGTCATGCAACCTGCAATGTTCACCTTATGTACATCAGCCATACTCTCAGTGTGGATAGCGAGATTTTGTATCCCTGAGCATACTTCTTCTGACTGAGGTATCATTTTCACCTCTCAATTGTGGACACCATCAGCAAATCTCCCGGATATCACTCTACATCAGACAACCACCTACCGTCTTGCAGCGAATGAAATGGCTCAACGTTTTCATAGCACCATCAAAGTAGCTTTGATATTTTGATGCAATGACTAAAAGTGGTTTATTCAGCTTCCCTGGATCTTCCTAGGACTAAGGACCACTCCTAAAGATGCACTGGATGTCTTTGCAGCTATGGTGTATGACGACTCATTGGTCATCACTGCCGAATTTTTCCTTCAGCAACTTCCTCTGGCAGTCTCCAGTGCCTACTTCATGTTGTGGAAAAATTTACTCTATGCCACCAAACTAACAAGCCCCCAATTAAACAACACACACTGACATATTTAAGCAAGATATATCATATTTTCCTGAGAAAAGACATTAGTAAGCCACTGCTTTACATGGAATCTTTCCTCGGGATCTTTCTCACAACAAAGGCTCTCTCAATTAACATTCGTGGCAAAGAAAACTGGGTCTCCATTGATTGCTTTAAACCTTCATATTTCCTGTAAGATGGCCCACTTACAGTGCACCTCTCAAGAGCATGGTGCCCTATTTCACATGTATATCCTTTTTAAGGATGGGGGAGCCATTTACTGCATGTGTTTCACACCCACTTGTACACTGTAACACAATTTCCTTTATTTGTATATCTGGCTCTACCCCAGCACTGATAAAAGAACCTGTTTAAGCTTAACTTTTCATCCTATAGCTGGTTTGAATCACTTTTACGTACTTACGTTGCTTGTTGACTGTTCAATATAGTTTAGTTGCATTCCTCTCGCCTCTCTCATATTGTCTAACAGGTCACTCACACAGGCGTCCATCAATTGTTGCAGTTGTCTTGAATGACGGAAGACTGATGCTTTCTCCTGAA
>NC_090725.1:190196151-190201151 GCF_036898095.1 Palaemon carinicauda
GTTAATTTAATTCATGATATCATAAGAGTAGTAGAATAGGCAAAGCAAGGCCGGCAGCGTATGATTGGGAAAACCTATATAGGATTGTATGTAGCGATTGCTTAGCTAACTCTCCTTTATGGCAGTGAAGCAAGAATGTTGAATGTTCGAATGCAGATGGAAAACAAATGAAATATTTTAGGTGACTTATGGTTTGCCTTGTTCATGAAGCATAAGAAAAATTTAAAGTATACCAAAGGCTTAGATAAGTAGCAATGGCAAAGAGCTAGCACGGTTTAGCTTATGATATATATATATATATATATATATATATATATATATCTATATATATATATATACATATATATATATGTATATATATATAATATATATATATATGTATATATATATATATATATATATATATATATATATATATATATATATATATATATATTACATAATATGAGTGAATGGTCCAAAGATACAGTGACCAACGGCTTGATATATATATATATATATATATATATATATATATATGTATATATATATATATATATATATATATATATATATATATATGTATATATATATACATACATATATATATATATATATATATATATATATATATATATATATATATATTTATATATATACATATATACTATATATATATATATATATAAATATATATATATATATATATATATATATATATATAATTAGAAACTTCTTTTACAGAATTGAATATGGTATGCAGTACTGATACAACTGTACCAACCGTGTGTCACACGATCGTACATAGTAACGACATTTCATTTTGTGTATATATTATGCTTGTATTTTCGCTCTTCCCTCGCACTGATAAGGACCTAAAATAACATGTTTGTTTTTCTCACCTTTAACTGTTAACCGGTGCGGTGTCGGTTGAACATGAAATTGCCTGTTATGTCCTTTATGCCTTTTTTTACCTGGAGTCTGTGTATATATAAACGGATGTTTTGTAATAAAGTTACTTAGTTGATTTCATTCCGCCTTTGAGTCACAACCTTCTCTTGTCTCATCACATTGGTGACCCCCCATTGAATCTTTCGTCTTTTGCCAGCGGAAAGGCGTTTGCTTGGTTTCAGCGAGCAGAAGTCCAGTTCTGTATCAAGGGCGTGACTCGCTCAACAACCAAATCAGATTATGTTCTCGCTGCGATACCCGAGGACACCTTCCCGGAAATATCCGACTGGCTTTGTGAGGAAGGAGACACCCCAATAGCGTATGACGCCCTCAAAACTTACCTTCTGCAGCAGTACTCGCCATCGCCAGCCGCCCGTATAGCAAAGCTTTTTCAGCCCTGTCAATAACCATTGGGGGACCAAAGGTCTTTGCTCGCCCTCAGGGAAATGACCAATATTGCTCGCCTGCAACCTACTGCAGAGAGCTTTCTTCGTGAGGTGAACCTACTTCGTGCCCTTTGGATACGCTGTTTACCCGAACCTGTATGCGCTGCCATACCCGATGTCGATAATTTACCAATAAAAGACTTGATGACCAAAGCCGACGCCCTTCTGAACAACCACTTCACGACCTTCAAGACCTCCATCAACGCCACCACTCCTGACAAAGAGGACACCTATTAAATGTCAACTGAAGCTGACGTGAATGCCGTAGAACATACACGCCTACCCCGTGACGAGCCGGAGCTATGACAAAGTCACCCATCACCCACCACTCGCCCGTTCCCCAACCAACGACTTCTACAGCCACTTACTACCGCACATTGGCCGCAGTTTTGCTACTACCACTTCAGATTCTGGGCTGCCGCAAACAAATGTGCCAAGGATTGTCAGTGGCCAAAAAACGTGTAAGTAGGCCATCGCTCATGGTGGTGGCCTCCCGTGTTTCTAATCTTTTCTTTTCACTTGATGCAGGAACGGGTGTGGGATTTTTGGTAGACAGGGGTGCTTGTCGTTCTCTTTTGTCAAGGGAACTCTTCAGGACACGACGTACATTGTCTAAGTCTGCCGACGTCAGGCTGGTAGCTGCCAATGGATCTGCGATACCAACCTACGGTTACGAGAACCTCACATTATCGTTTGGAAGCGGTAAATTTAATTAGAAGTTTCTAGTTGCTGAGGTCACATTCCCAATCCTCGGCGCGGATTTCCTCTCTCATTTCAACCTTCTGGTCGATGTCGCCCACCGACGATTGGTCAACGCAGACTCGTACTTGTCGACACCTCTTCAGCCCACCTCCAACCTCGCTCTCCACATCAGCGCACCCACGGATGCCTACGCCCATCTCCTCCCGTCATACCCTGAAGTTTTCCGTCCAGAACTTTGCCAAACGCCCATGGCTCCTGCCAAGAACGGTATTTATCACCATATCAAGACGACGGAACCCAGTCTTCGCAAAATTCAGACGTCTGGCACCGGAACAATTGGCAGCCGCCAAACAGACGTTCGCCGAAATGGAGGAAATGGGCCTTTGCCAAAAAGCCTCCAGCCCATGGTCGTCACCCTTACACATTGTTCTGAAAAAAGACGGCTCCCTCCGTCCGTGGGGGGATTACAGGCACCTGAACATGCAAACAGAACCGGATCACAACCCCCTCCCAAAAATCGCCGACATGACCTCCTACCTGCACAAAGCGAAGGTTTTCTCCACACTCGACCTCCTGAAGGGGTATTATCAGGTGCTTATGAACCCAGAAGGTATCCCCAAGACCGCCATCACTACTCCGTTTGATACATACACCTTCAATTACTCCTGTTTTGGCCTTCGTAATGATGGGGCCACTTTTCAACGTCCCATGGATGGCATCTTAGGGGACCTCCCCTTCTGTGTATGTTATGTGGACGACATACTTGTGTTCTCTTCCTCAAAAGAGGAACACCTCCGTCACCTGCGCATCGTGCTTGACCGCCTGCAACAAAACAGCCTTGCAGTCCGGTACAACAAGTGTACCTTTGGCGCCAACGAAGTGTCATTCTTAGGGCACCGTATCACTCCTGAAGGAGTCCATCCCCTCCCTGAGAAGGTAGCAGCCGTTCAGAACTTTCCCACGCCCTCGACTGTCAAAACTCCGCAGGAATTCTTGGGCATGATCAATTATTATCACTGTTTTCTGCCAGCCATTGACGCCACTCTTGCTCCCCTCTACACCTCCCTCAAGGGCAAGCCAAAAGACCTGAGGTGGGGTCGCCTTCAAGAAGCGGCCTTCTGCAATACAAAGAAGGCCCTATCAACCGCTGCAGCGCTCACTTTTCCTATCCCACATGCCCCTCTACTTCTCTCCACCGATGCCAGCGACGTCACTATTGGTGCAGTACTCGAACAGGTGGTCAACGGCTCGCTCTGCCCATTGGCCTTCTTCAGCAGAAAACTGTCCAAGGCAGAATCGGGTTATTCTAACTTCGATTGCAAATTGCTGGTGGTGCACTTGGCTGTCTGTCACCTTCGCTATTTCTTAGAAGGTACGCCCTTCGTCATTCGCACAGACCACATGCCTCTGGTGCACGCCTTCACTCGACAGTCTGACACTTGTTCCGCCTGTCAACGCCGACATCTCTCTGCCGTGGCTGAATACAATTGCACCCTTCAACACGTCCCTGGGAAAATGAATCCCGTCGCCGATGCCCTGTCAAGAAACACGTTGGCTGCCATTAAACTGGGATTGAATTACAACGCCTTGGCTGAAGCCCAACAACAGGATCCAGAGTATCAAGCATGTACAACATTCTGCACATCCCTCCGTTGGGAAGACATCCCCTTGACGACTCCAACACCACCCTCCCCTATGACGTCAGTACTGGTAGACTGCGACCTTGGATTCCTGCTCCCATGCGCCGACAGGTGTTTGATTTCATTCACGGCCTTTCACATCCCTCGTGCCGTTCTACTACACAGCTGCTGAAGACAAAGTTCATTTGGCACAGCATTTCTAAGGATGCTAAGGATTGGGTCTCTGCCTGTACTTTTTGCTAAACTTCCAAAGTACATCGACACATGGATTCAGGAGTGGGCACCTTTCCTCAACCTCAGCGTCGTTTCACCCACATTCACGTCTACTTTGTAGGCCCCCTACCCACATCTCAAGGACATCGTTACCTGTTTACCGTCATCGACCGCTCCACTCGTTGGCCTGAAGCCATTCCCATGGAAATTCCAATGTCCGCCTCATATACATCTGCCTTACTCTCAGCATGGATTGCAAGATTAGCTATCCCTGAGCATATTACTTCTGACAGGGGTACCACTTTAACCTCTCAATTGTGGACATCATTAGTGAATCTTCTGGGCATCACCCTACATCAGACAACTGCCTACAACCCCGCTGCCAATGGAATTGTTGAACGTTTTCATCGCACCCTCAAAGCAGCTTTGATGTCCTGCTACAAGGATTCCAACTGGTTTGCTCAGCTTCCCTGGGTCCTCCTGGAACTAAGGACCACTCCTAAAGACGTCCTCGATGTCTCGGCAGCTGAAATGGTGAATGGCGACCCGTTGGTCGTCCCTGCAGAATTTTTTCCTTCTGCAACCTCCTCCGACGATCTCTAGTGCATATTTACTCCATGCCGCCAGACTTACAAACCCCCAGCGAAGCATCACATACCGACAGCCTTGCACTCTGCAACATACGTCTTCCTATGCAACGACACTAGCAAGCCACCGCTAACGCCCCCTTACACGGGCCCTTTCCTTGTGATCCGACGCAGTCCGAAAGTATTCCTACTAAACATTCATGGCAAAGAAGACTGGGTCTCCATTGATCGTCTAAAACCTGCTTTTCTCCTGCCAGATGACCCGCCTACATTTCGCCTCTCTAGATCAGGGTGCCCTATTTAAAATGTACAGTATGTCATTTTTTTTTTTGGGGGGGAGCCATGTACCAACCGTGTGTAACACGATCGTACATAGTAACGACATTTAATTTTGTGTATATATTATGCTTGTATCCTGGCTCTCCCCTTGCACTGACAAGTACCTGAAATAATATGTCTGTTTTTCTCACCGTTAACTGTTA
>NC_090725.1:190211151-190218651 GCF_036898095.1 Palaemon carinicauda
TTTCATATATTTTATTTCCATATAAATTGTAGCCAGAGTTGTTTCAAGCACAGGTGTTCAATTCAAATTTAACTACCGGAGAAGTTGATTTAGTTTTGTTTGAAATGGACCCTTTCTCTGATTTCTTTTAACTATGTGAGCAGGTAATTCACTCATTCTGATTTCTTTTACCCATATGTGCAGGCAATTCAACAAGTAAGTACCCTGATCAATGTAAGCAGGTTTAGATTATAGATGGAGAAAATTTGGAATGTAGATTTAACTAAAACTAATATCATTCTCTAAATATGCAAACATCATAAGGGAGGCTGTCGACCTGTTCAAGTCCTATTGCATTACCTGCCAAGAAAAGACAGAAATAACCAAGACAAAGGTAGTTGTGGCTAGGCCCACACTTACTTAAGATTTCAATTCTCGCTTCTAAGTCGATTTAATTAACATTCAGTCATCTCCACAAGCCCAACACAAGAGGATTTTGGTGTACCAGTGGCATCTGACCAAGTTTATCATACTGCGTCCACTCACATCCAAGAGAGTAGCTGAGGTTGCTTTTCAGCTTTTGGATATATTCTTATTGATTGGTGATTCATGCATCCTACAATCAGAAAATGGATCTGAGTTCACTGCCTAGGGGGTTCGAGAGATGAAGGATCTCTGGCCGCATCTTGTGCATGGCAAGCCTTAGAGAGGCACAGAGTCAAGCTTCAGTTAAACAGGCCAACTCAAACATCAAAGACATGCTGGCTGCTTGGTTCTCTGGCAACAACACCCGAGATTGGTCCTTAGGCCTTCGTTTTGTTCAGAAACAGAAGAACTCTCATACCATTCAGGGATCAAGAGTACCCCCTTCAGGAGGTCATTGACCGCTTAGAGACAGAAGATGATCTTGCAGCATAAGGAGCCCAGCCTACTACTGATCCAACTAACGAGCCACTCGAGGCCTCTAAGCCAATCATCATCACCACTCAGCCATCCTAGTCCCTTGATGAGCCAGTCACTATCTTCACAAAGCCACCCAAGGTCCACTTAGTTCAGAAATTTCTAAGAACTGCAAAAGGGCCAGAAAGGGTCAAGTGTGCCAGGCAGAGCGTATAGTAGGATCGACTTAAAAGCTGGGGAAATAGGGGGCAATGTCGCATGTTGACTGGGGAAGGGAGGATCTAAGAAATCTTCTAGCAATCAACATGGATGGAAATGAAAATAACTTATACACTATTGAGGTAAAGGCGGTGATACTAAGGACTAAATTCGCAAGGTTTGAATTCAACTTGTGCCCCCAGCGATTATTGATAAAATCAACCAAGAACAGCAAGTATCTCTTTGTGAGGCACTGAAGAAAGGCCCTTTTGTCTAATTGTACATTTAATGAAAGAAGAAACAATATATGATTTTAAAAAAATATGTTGTTACAGAATTGTTGCTACTAAAGTACCCTAGAAATATACAATAGACCTGGAAATATATACAATTTAACTTATAATCCTGCCCTTGTAAATAAAAAAGAAAAACATTACTACTAAAATGACCTATGCATATGCAACACACAAACAAATATACAATATTGACCTAAAATTCTTATGAACCAGGCATTTCACGAAATCCCTGGGCTATAAAACCAGTCATTTCGTTTAATGTCTGGAAGTTTTAGTCATTTCGCGAAATCCCTAAGTGAATCGGTCATTTCACGAAATGCCTGGTTACACAGTTTGCCTGTAACATATACATATTCTTACGAAGCTAGGCTAGCATAAAAGTAGATTATTTCATTCATGTATTTTATTTCTGCATTTAAGAGATGTATAGCCAGCTCGTAAGGTGGTTTCCACTCATGTAGGATTAAAAAATGTATGTAAATTCCATAAGACGTTCATCATTTATTTAGTAGTTTTTTTTTTTTCAGTTCCGTGTATGTAAATTTACGTAATTCTAAAGAATCAAATTTCAATTCCACGTAGTTTTGTTACGAAGTCATATGTAAACTTATTGAAAGGTATGCTGCAAGAAACACATGCGAATAGTGTTTTTTCAAACCTTAGATTTTATGTGGTTTAAGTTAATATAAGTGGCGTATATATGTGAGTAATGGTATATTATAAAAAGTAATTAGTTTTTGTGACTGGCCCTTTGAGATTAGGTCAAACAGTGAAGTGTAATAATTTTGTCTAACCGTTTGGTACTCCCGTGTGAGCTAAAAGATGTAAGAGTATCAGTTAAGTATAGTTAAGTGTGATTTGATTAATTTTCTATGGTATTAAAGTGTCAGCTCTTTTCATTAACTGTCAAAAATAAATATTTTCATTAATCAGTTTTTAATGAAAGAAGTGATTTTATAGACCTTATTGAGTGTCATTTTGTCTTAGTCTAAGGTTTTAGTTCAGATTTAATATTTCAAGTGATTTATTTTTTGTGTTAATTTTGAATTGGTATTTTTTTTCATCGAATATATTTATTTTTGTGATGAGTGTTTTATTTCGATCACCAATAATTAGTTCAGAGCTTTGCTTGTATCCCCCTGACTAAGAACCGAAGTAAGAGGTTGATTTAAGAATAGTTCCCGTTAAAAGTAAAGTAGTCACCTAGTTTTGTTTTTAATGAAAAGTAAAGAGACCTTTCAGATATTCATTGTTCATATATATTATTGTCTGGGAGTTGCATAATATTTTCAGAGCTCGGAGGTATTTCTTTATTGATTAAAGGTTTGATCAGTTTAGTGTTGATTGAATTCTGTGTGATTTATAAGATAAATTATTTTTTGAGAGCTGTATATTTTTTTCTTTTTTGTAAAGTGCAAGATGGCGCAATTGAATGTACAGGTGCTTTTGAAAAAAACCCAGTTGTCCAGGAATTGTCAGAAGCTAATGCAACTAAAGCTCAATGGCTCTCTATTTTAATGGGGGTGTGGTGGCAATGCAACTGGTGGAATGATAAAAGCCCAAATCAGGTGTCTAGCCTTAAAAGCATTGATAATCTCAGGAAAGTTGCCAGAAGAAGATATTTCCGCAGCTCGTGATCTTTTAGCGAAGGCTGAAGCAGAATTCGTAGAGAAGTAAATATCATATGACCCATAAACTAAAGGAGTAAAAGTAGGAACAAATGGAGAGGGTGAGGTTAGATGAATTGCAGTGAAAGAGAATTTGTTCAAGTTGAAGGTTATGGCAGAATGGAAGAAAATAGAGAGAGAGAGAGAGAGAGAGAGAGAGAGAGAGAGAGAGAGAGAGAGAGAGAGAGAGAGAGAGAGAAGAGGAAAGAGAATTTACAAGATGGGAAGAAAGAGGGAGATAAGAGGCATGAGAAATTGCAAGACTGGAAGAAAGAGAGAGAGAGAGAAGAGGTAAGAGAAATTGCAAGGCATGCAAGGGAAATGGAAGCCAGAGAAATTGCAAGAAAGGAAGTAAGAGAGAGAGAGAGAAGAAGCAAGACATACGAGGAAATGGAAGAAAAAGAGAGAGAAGAAGAAAGAGAAGATTCAATATATGCAAGGGAATTGGAACTGTTAAATGCTCGCGCAAGGTTGTCGCCAACTCAGACAGGCGTGATTCCTGCTCTGCAGGATCCCGTATTTGATGTGGAAAAGGCACAGAGGTTGATCCTGAAATTCACGGAAGAAGCTCACGACAAGTTCTTTAATCTTATTTTATATGGTCGCACCGATGATGAAAAGACTCGAAGATAATTGGTCTGTGTTAGTGCTGAGTGTTCTTATTGGAAAAGAATGTAGTGTGTATCTTGCCTTGTCTTAGGACCAGAGAAAAGAGTGTCAAGAAGTTGAGAGAAGCTTGTTGCAAGTATATCAGATGACCCCTGAATATCAAAATGAAAGATATTGAAATTTGCTAAAGGATAAGAAAATGACTTTCCTGGATTACGCTTATAAGGTACGACGATGTTTTAAGAGATAGTTAGAGGCTGCCAAAGTGAGAGAGATGGCTAATTTAGAAGAACTCATAGTGCTGGAACAATATTTACGAGGAATTCCTGAACATATTCAAACGAACTTGAGAGAGAGAGAGGTGAAGAAAGTTGATAGAGCCGCTTCGATGAGTGAAAATTATAATATTATTAGTCATAAACCCTCTTTGGGTATGAAGTTTCAATCGTCGTTCCAATCAAGTGTCAAGTATTTGCCAAAACCATGGAAACCAGTTCAGTAAAAACTAGGGGAACAAGCTCAATAGTTACAGAGAGAGTACCACTACTACTGTTCCAAAGCAGAATACCATAGTACATAGGCAACAATCATCAAATTGTCCTCCTTCGGGTGTTGTGAAAGACGTAGAGAAGATTAATATCGTCTGTTATAAATGTAGCAAAAATGGCCATATCAGTAAGGAATGTTACTCGAACTAACAGAAAGCAGTCGCCCAAGTGGTTAAGGGTAATTCACCTCCACAGAATAAGAAGATGAAGAATCAAACGGGAAAGGTTGACGAGTACAATATATCAGCTAACATTTAACTGATTAACAGGACAACATCAAACAGTGTGGATGCCTTTAAACCATATATTTTTGAAGGTATATTAGCCACTCTGGATGGGAGTGAGCAGATCCTGGTCAAGATATTGCTTGACACAGGATCTAATCAAAGCGTGATGACAAGAGATGTACACCCGTTGGTAGAACGGTCTCTCACAGGAGATTCAGTCCTTTTGAAGGGAATAGGAGGTGAGGAAGTTACTCCTACTGCCGTTTGAAACTGTCATGCAAGTTGGTGACAAGTCATTTTGATTTTGCGGCAAAGGATTCATTGGCTGTCGAAAGAGTAGAAGTCCTAATGGGAAATGAGGTTATTGGAGTGCCGTCTGTGCCTTGGCCCATTGTAAGAGAGAAACCACTGGAGTATAGTCCTATGACTGAACTCGAGAAGGACTACCCGTATCTGTTTCCTAGTTGTGGGATGACTAGAAGTATAGCGAAGAAAGTGAATGCAGAAGAAGACAGAGAAACCGGAGAAACAATGAACTTGGAGGATTTATGTACGGAAGAAGAGGTTTCCCATGATAGTACACAAGATGAGAGCTTATGAGAGAGCCGGAGAGAAGAGGAACAACAGACTAATAAACTGGAAGACAAGGAAGTAATGGACTTGAAAGGAATAGTAAACTCAGCATTAGAAGTAGGACAAGTGAGTCGGAAAAGGTTGATAGGACAGCAACGGAAGGATGCGACGTTAACAGAATTAATGTACTGTGTGGTGGATGAGACGGAGGTCAACAGTCTCCCACCTGTTATTACCTCAAAGATGGATTGCTTATGTGAATGCATAGACCCACTGATGTCGGTGGGAATGGCGAATGGGGGATATACAGTCAGATACAGGTTCCCGCACTGCTGAGAAGACACATGGGAATAAGAAAGACAATGTAGAAGATTATTAAACACTTTATCTGAACTGGCATGCATAAGGATGTGAGCCAGTTTTGCCATGCATGTCACGTGTGTCAGATGGCTGGAAAGCCTAACAAGTACATCAAGAAGACTCCCTTTCACCAGACTGAAGTACTAGGAGAACCCTTCATCAAGGTAATGATTGACATTATGGGACTGTTATCGAGATTTGATGTGTCCAGTGACAAGATCCCCAGAAGCTATACCCGTCAGGAATAAAGTGCCAAAGTAATCGCTTAGAAGTTACAAGACTTTTTTACCAAGTTAGGTATTCCGGAAATGATTCAGTGACCGAGGAACTGATTTCACGTCAAAATTGTTTCAGAATGTGTTGAAACTGTTGGATGTGAAACAACATCTGTCCACTGCTTATCATCCGTAGACCCAAGGTGCATTAGAGAGAGTTCATTAAATCCTAAAGAGTATGTTAACCATGAACTGCAACGAAACAGGAAATTTATGGGACATCGAACTACCGTTAATGTATTTGAGGTACATGATGCTTATTGAGGAAGCATGGTATGTAGCCCAAATGAAAGGGTGTTCGGACGTGAAGAGGACAAATTAAAATGTTGGGTAAAAAATATGGAAAGATCGAGAGCAAACGGATGGAGAATAGGGCAAGAATGTGAGGAAAAGAATCAGCGAGATAAGGAAATTTGCTCTTGATAACCTAAAAATGAGCCAAGGATAAATGAAGAAAAGATTTGATATGAAAAGTGAGTACACAGTTTTTGATAAGACAACAGGTGTTGGTTTTCTTACCGATAAGGAGATTCCCTCTCACCAACAAGTTCCAAGGACCATTCAGGATTCTGGAGAAGATCAGTGACCGGACCTATGTTATCAAAGCCTACGAAGGAAGAAAAAAAAGACAAAGGAAGGTACACGATAACTTATTGAAACCATACTTAAACGAAAACGAGACTGAAGCTTCACTGGTGTATATGGGGCAAACCATTCCATCCACAGAAGGCAACGTTGGATATTAGATAGGGGCTCGAGGTAAGGGGAATAATTCATCCGTTATAAGGAACTTAGAAGAGAAATTACCTCATTTGAACAAGGAGTAGTCAGAGGATTTAAGCCAATTGATTAAAAGTTTCCCTGAAATTGTCCTAGACGTCCCGATACGAACTAACTTCACAAGGCATGAGAAACACCTTAAGATCACGGAAAGACCGTTCAAACAACACGCTTATCAATTACAGCCATATCAACCAGGAGTCGTGAGAAAAGAAGTGGACTATTTGTTATAAAAAAGATTAGCCAAACAAAGCTCCAGCCCTTAGTTCTCCATGCTTGCTTGCCCTGACGGATCTTTCAGGATGTGTATGGACTATTGAAAGTTGTTTTTGATCAGTGCGGCTGACAATTATCCATTGGCACTCATAGACTAACTACTTGACAACATTGGACAAGCGAGGTTCGTCTCTAAGATCGACTTGTTAGAAGGCTATTATCAAATTCTTTTGGACGACAATGTAAATTTATTATCAGCTTTTATAACTCTTTTTGGGCTGCATCAATACACACTCATGCCATTTGGTCTAATGAATGCACCCGCTATCTTTCAAAGAGTGATGGCTAAGCTTCTAGGATCGATTGAAGGAGTAGGCATATATCTTGACAATCTTGTAACATATTCATCAACCTAGGAAGAACGTCTCCAAATCCTGGAGAAAGTGTTTCACAAGCTGCGAGGAGCCCATCTGACCATTAACATGGAAAAGAGCGAATTTGGAACGAAAACAGTTCGGTACTTGGGACTTAAAGTCAGAAGAGGGAAAATCATCCCCATAGCCGCTAACGTCGAAGGAACAAGAAAACTTTATACTCCACAATAAGGAAGAAATTACGACAATTTTTAGGATTGGCAGGATTCTACAAATGGGTTTGTCCGAATTTTTCAGCTGTAGTCGATCCCTTGACCTATTTAACTAGCCCCAAGAAAAAGTTTCAATGGAGCAGAGAGTGCAAGGAATACTTTGACAGGGCAAAGGCCATATTAACTTCAAAACCAATACTGCAAGCACCGGACTTCAACAAGCAATTCCTTATTGAAGTGGATGCATCGGACAATGGGATTGGAGCTGTTTTATTTCAAGAAGTTG
>NC_090725.1:190223651-190268651 GCF_036898095.1 Palaemon carinicauda
TTGCACAAAAAATAGGCTTATTGAGAAAGTCTTTCAAGATTTTCGGTGATCAATCTATTCTGAAGAAGTGTTTTAATTCTTTCATTCTACCTTGTTTTGAGTATTGTTCTCCTGTCTGGTCTTCAGCTGCTGATTCTCATCTTAATTTGTTGGACAGAAACTTACGGTCTATTAAATTTCTTATTCCTGATCTAGATATTAATCTCTGGCACCGTCGTTCAATTAGTTCATTATGCATGTTACATAAGATTTTTCATAACTCTGACCATCCTTTACATTCAGATCTCCCTGGACAATTCTATCCTGTTCGTAATACTAGGCAGGCAGTTAATTCTAATAGCCAGGCCTTCTCCATCATGAGGCTTAATACTACGCAGTACTCTAGAAGTTTTATTCCAGCTGTTACCAAGTTGTGGAATGATCTTCCTAATCGGGTAGTTGAATCAGTAGAACTTCAGAAGTTCAAAGTTGGTGCAAATGCTTCTTTGTTGACCAGGTGGACATGAGTCTTTTTATAGTTTATTTATGACTTGTTTGTTTTTGATGTTGTTGATAGTTTATATGTGACACGTCTGTCTTGACGCTATTACTTTTTTTAGAATGATTTAATGTTAATTTGTTCTCTTCATTTATTTATTTCCTTATTTCCTTTTCTCACTGGGCTATTTTTCCCTGTTGGAGCCCCTGGGCTTATAGCATCTTGCTTTTCCAACTAGGGTTGTAGCCTGGTTAGTAATAATAATAATAATAATGATAATAATAATAATAATATATGGAAAAATCCCTAAAACTTGAATACCGTAGGTGCTTTCAGGCGTTATTCCAGCACATATTTTTTCGAAACGCAGGATACCGTGGCATACATGACTTATAATGTGGAGTAGGCGACTAGGGGAGATGCACACCAAATATTGGTGATACATGGGGATGCATGCCTATCTGATACACCGCTGTATATGACATCCCATCGCAGTGAGCAAGTTGTGACCTCTCAATAGGTCGGATTCTTTGCGGTAGTAATCCTTGTGTATGTGATATACATGCGATATGGATCAGGGAATGCGTGAACCACGGGACTCCTGTATATGAAAATGCACCGCCAATTAATTATCTCTAAACTAATTTCGACTTAAAGAAGGAAAAGCATGATATTTAATTTAAAGTCAAGTTTATCCTTCGTATTTCTTTGTGTTTTTCTGGTATTTCATCTAAATATTTTCAATCACAATTTTTATCCATTTTCTTAAAACTTTAAAATCCAAAAGTCACCCGTTTCATCGACTTGCTTTTTGTACATCTATTTATTTATTTTTATTGAACCAATACTTGACATCTCTCTCTCTCTCTCTCTCTCTCTCTCTCTCTCTCTCTCTCTCTCATAGGATCATTAGTTAAAGCAAATAGAGTAGACGGTTATTTTGGTGTATGGCCAGTGATTATACACACTCACACAAACTTACTCAAACACATACACACACAGACACACACACAGACACTCACACACACACACACACACTCACACACACACAAACACTCACTTTGCGGTAGATTCATATATATAATTTTCAAATCTGTTCATGGGACTTCTCATGATAGATTGACATATATATATATATATATATATATATATATATATATATATATATATATATATATATATATCTATATATATACATATATATATATATATACAGTACATGTATATATGCATATATATATATATATTATATATATATATATATACATATATATATATATATATATATATCTAATATATACAGTATACACACACACACACACATATATATATATATATATATATGTATATATGTATATATATTTATATATGTATATAATCATATATATATATATATATATATATATATATATACATACATATATATATAGATATATATATTATTATTATTACTTTTATCATTATTATCATTATTATTACTTTCTAAGCTACAACCCCAGTTGGAAAATCAAAATGCTATAAGCCCAGGGGCCTCAACAGGGAAAATAGCCTAGCGAGGATAGGAAACAAAGAAAGATAATTATTTCCAGAACAATGACATTTAAAGAAATATTTCCTATATAAACTATGAAAACTTTAACAAAACAAGAGGAAGAGAAACGAGATAGAATAGTGTGCCCGAGTGTACCCTCAAGCAAGAGAGCTCTAACCTAAGACAGAGGAAGACCTTGGTACAGTGACTATGGCACTACCCAATACAAGAGTTTGGGCGTAATTAGTGAAGACAGTTCAGATACAAAGCACGACTAGGGATGGCTTACCGCCGCTCTCACTTTATATATCAGCGCTGAACTACATCCCATATGTAGTTTTGAGAGGCGATTAGGTTAGCAATAACTGCGGAATAAAACAAGGATGATGCGATGCACTAAATCCTTGCACCTGGTGTACCACAGGTGCCCGACCATCACCCCACACTAGCCGAAAAAATGGAGCAGGTTGCATTCTGTCCATTAGTGTCACGACGGAGTGTGGCAACCCGGGATTTATTGCACACGTGACGACGCTCATCTCGGTCAGTAGGATTTAGCGCGAAACACACCCGGGAAGAATGGGGATCTGTTGGGATATGCTCAAAATTTAGCTAAAATCCACATCCGACTACATTGCTATGGCTGTATCGCCCAAGTGTGACCCCAGCATAACAAAAAAAACCAATAGGGGCAACAAGAAACTATTTTTTTTTTCTTTTAAAGAAGATTATGCTTCAAGTTGTAGGTAAGCATAGAAAAATTTTAAAATCTTATGGTGCTGTGAAAAAAGTGTCCATTTTGTTGGATGTTTCTTTTTTGGCAAATGTCTTTGACGCAAAATACACTCACTGTGTTTACTTTCGTAGTATACGGAAATCAGGAATACTTTCATTATAATGCAGTTTCAGGTAATAGCATTTGCTTCTTTTCCTTCTTTATCTAATAAGGTTCTTGTTTATCTAATGGAAGAAATGGAATATGTGCTCGATGAATTTCTAGCCTATTTTGAAGCGCCATGGTATGGTGTTTCTCCAACCTGGGCGAAGGCGTAAATCCAGGTACAAATTAACACAGTACAGTAAACCCTACGATGTAAAAGAATCAAAAAGAGTTTAAAGAACATATTACCATAACAATCTTTAAATACGATCATAGTATACAATTTTTGAGAGTGTAGCTCACAATTTGTAACAATTAAATCATTAGTACAATTTTAAAGGATAATGTTGTTTATTAGTTATTCAATATACCAATATCGACCAAACATTTTGTCCCTGCATGACCGTTGGAAGAGAGTTTGAGACCCGCTCAAGCTCGAATGTTTCTAGTAGTGTCTGTAATCACACTATCCATGGTAGCTAGGGGTGGAGGGTTTGGGGGAGCCTTATATCTCTACCTTCTGGGTCATCAACAGCCATTTCATGGTCCTTTCTGGTCCTAGCTTGATAGGAAGGGGCCTTCGTCGCTGGGCATACTGTATGTATTTATGGTCAGTCTCTAGGGGATTGTCCTCTCCCTTGCCTCTACCATTCATAAGTGACCTTTAAGTCTTATGGGCATGTTTTTTTTTTCTTTTTCTTTTATAAAGTTGCTATCATTTACATCACGTGTTTCTCATTACGTCAACATTATGTCTTTCTGCCCTTTATCTACCCACTATATTATATTACTTTCAATCACTAAGATATGTATAATTATTTGACATTTATGAATAATGGAAGCTTAAAGCCTCCCTTGTAGCGAAATGCAACTGAAGAAGTCAACGAAGAACTCTCTGTAGAAATAAGGCTACAACTAAAATTTATCTGATCATCAAAATTTAGAAAATTCTCTTGCTCTACTGAGGTAGAATATTTGATAAAGATGAAATATTAACAATCACAGAACTATTAGAAAATTGTAGATGTACAGAAAAATCTTTGAAACAAATATCTTATGTACTGAATTTATCTTATTTACACCCAATGTAAAAACTAATAATTCAGTATGCATTATCACAAAAAAAAAAAACATCCATTTCGTAAATACGACCAAATCGAAAATAAAAGAAATTATTTCAGGAGTAAACTGGGGAAAATCACATTTTTTCTGTTATATATTGATAACCCCACTCTGGTTCTTCATGAAATTTTCATGTGTAGATATACTATATAGGCAAAACAAAAAGTAAAAAGATGTAGGTGATGCTACACTGAAGATCATGCGACTACCAACCCCTCTTATGTTGGTGTTTTGCATATGAAAAGCTTAAAGCATTATTTTTAGCCAAATTTTGTCTACAACAAAAATTACTTTTTAGCATCAGAATGTCAAATATTTAGTTCATTTGGCAAATACTGGATCATGTTTGGTGTGCATGTCTTTAAATATGGAGTCATTAATATAACCTATTTGTAATGATATTATGAATCTTGCATTTTCATTTATGTCTATATTAAAATAAAAAATGAAGATAATATCACAATAGAAAATTTAAATTTTTACATTGTGGGTTTTACTCGGTTCTTGTGACATTCATATTTCTTTTTTACCAAGACTTAGGATATCAGTATTCTGTTCATGAACATATTACTAAATGTGCTAATAAAATACAAAAATAAATATATAGATAGATTAGATACCATATAAAAAAGGTGATTTGAAAATGAAAAGCACAGAAAATATTGTAGAGATAAAGATTTTTGTGTAAAGGAATTACTATATGCCGACTGACATAAAGAGGGATTTGCAAAACCTCCCAAGAGGAAGTGATATTGCTGGAGTTTTGATCATATTCATACAGCATCCGCATGACAGAATCAAAGATCAAGGTAAATGTTCTCTATAGTACTATGCGAGAAACTCGCTACTAAATTGGCTGCTGATACCTTGTCATGGTCCATAGCTCACGAGTTAGTTATTTCGCATGTATGCTTCACACTATGCCAGTCATTTCTTTGGTCTCGAGACATTCTTCCTTGTTAGAACTTGATAGCAACTCCTCAACATACAATATAGGAAAAATAATCTATGCACAGACTTGCGTGTTGCTAAATCTTCAAACTAATTATTCCTGTTGATCAACAACAAATACTTTTGGAAAAGCCTTAAAAAATTCCAGAATACATTATTCGTTTATAATGTCCTCAGCTGCTTGTAACCTGTCATATCCCGATTTTATCCTTCGGCCGATAAAGAAGCTGGCATATAAGATTGTCCTCAATATTGGACAAAGCATTGCCCTTGTCACGGCTGGACGTGCTATCCTTTCCGGGCTATAACTGGAAAAGACGGTCCTACCTTACGGCTCACGGGTCATAGAACTTTCCGCTTATAGCCATCATTTATACTTATATGGAGAGAGAGAGAGAGAGAGAGAGAGAGAGAGAGAGAGAGAGAGAGAGAGTGTTAAAAGGATTCTGGATGTCTCAAAGACTTTTTAGTCTATTCCTTTCACAGAGATTCCATTTCCTCTTGGGTAGAACAGATTAGTTTGTTTAGAAAATTTTCATGATATCGTTTAGATTATTCTTGAATTTGTTTACTGTATTACTATTCACTACATCCGATGGAAGTTTGTTCCATGTACTTGATATTTGTTAGGCAAATAAGTCACCACAATAATTAATGTTGTATCTTTTCAATTCCAGTTTGTATCTGATATCTCTGGACTGATTTGTGCTATGCGGGAAGAGGCTGTTGTAGTCTACATAGTTTATTCTTTTGGGAATTTTGAATGTCTCTATTAGCTGTCCTCTTAGTTGCCGATTTTGTAGATCAAATAAGTTCAAATATTCCATTCCCCGTCAATATCCAAATTGTCTTTGTGTTGGGACTAGTTTGGTGGCCCTGGCTTATACTCTTCCAGTCTATCTATATAAATCTGACTACTTAGTGCCAAAAATTAGATTCCGTATCCTAGATATGGTCTTACTAGTAATTTGTACAGCTGCAATACAATGTCTTTGCTTCGGTATTTGAATTGACTGTTTGTGTAGCCTATCAGTTTCTGTGCTTTCTTTTAAATGTATATGCTCTGTTGGTGAACTTCAAATCTTTGCTAATATTAATGTCGAGATCTTCCTCCTGGCCCATACTTTCTATTTCATTATCCAGTAGTGACTAATCTCTGTGTGGGTTACTATAATCTATTTACATAACTATGTATAAGTGTGCTACTTTTATAAGCACACATTGAGTATATGTTGTTTAAGATGTGTAAAGCTGGATAACGAAGTACATCTTATTAGCTTTAAAAGTATTTATTGTCTAAAAACAACAGTGTTAAACATCTCCATCATAGGAGGGAGCTGGTTTGGTCGGATGACCAATTCTGGTGAAGTATAGATATGAACTGATTAAATTATCGATATCACAGATATCGTTTGCTTAGTTGATGTAGCATTTTTAACACAATCTCGGAAGACACCTGCATCCGGTGACGTCACAAACTTTCACACACTGATGCATTGGTGTTGACGTTTAAGAAAAATGTTACATTGCCGAGGCTGCATTGTGCATCCTGTTTATGATTTCACATGACTACAGCAAATCTTACGGCTAGCATCTTCATCCAAAATGACATATTACGTCATGTGTTTTAAACATGTAATAACAATTATTTCATTTATTACATTAGCTCGGCCAGCTATCTCAATTTTTTCAAAAAAAAACATTTAACAACAAGCCAAAACTTGTTTACTAGGCGTGACTCGATATATGTATTATTCTTTGTTTAACTTTAGCCATAAGCAACGAGGACGAATGTCCAAATAGGCACATCAGAAAACAATAACAACAATGCATATGAAAAGATATTACCAAAGCAAAGAAAAAAAATGCATGGTATATAAAGATCATATATATGGTACATTGCTAGCAAATGATTATATGGTACCAAAAAAAAAAACACTGACATACATATGATTCGGTAACTTGTTAAAGAATAATTGTTACCTTTGTCAGAAACATAGATAAACATAATACGGTAACTAATAAAAATATTTGTTACCTTGGTAAAGATTAAATTTTTTAGTGCACAAACACGAATTCCTGGTACGTACACGTACCACGGTTTCGTACATATATAAATATATATTTATATATAGGGCTGATATATTTTATTAGATGCCCATAGATTCTGTTAATTTAATTTTTTTTTCCTCTTTTCTTTTTAACATTCCGGCTTATATATTTTATTAGATGCCAAGGGAAAAAATGATTTATATTTCTTTTTTAAATTTTTTTTAAAATGTATTTTTAACCATGCAAAGTTAAAAAATTTCCTCATTTACATAATACTAGCGTACTAACAGCTTTTCCTACAAACTCTAATTCTAACATTTTACTCCTTTATCGAATGAGGTGGCCACTTCAAACGGCTTTAAACTGAATTAAATAAGGAGTTTTGTCTGGACATGGCGAAACGTTCTGTTTTAGCTTCCTGCTGTGCCGTAACCTACGCCAAACAAGGATGTTCACGGCGATAAATATCATCACCGTGATACCCAGTCCTGTTAGTAGCATGGGGTGAAGAATTTCCTTATAAGTCGGTGACAGGTGGTCCATTTCGGTTAATTTCATCAACCGCTTGGCTACTTGTCTGTTGTACGGGAGAGGTAGTGGTGGCATTGTAGAGGTCCACGTGAAGTTCGCGAAGTAGGCTCGTTCTCTGATGAGTGTCCGTAGACCAGTCACCATGGAATTAGGGGAAGTCCCGATACAACCATCTGCTGCAACGAAGATGTGGGCGAAAGACGTGGATCCGTCAGGGCATGATACATTGAAGCTGTCCTTGTCGTATCGTATCCACGAGCCATTGTTCAGTCTGCAATTGAACTCATTATTGTCAAAGGGATAAAGCCTATCCAGACAATTTTCACTTGTATGGGAGAGAGCACCGTCTAGCACTATACCTAACTCGCATGAATCCATTAAGTTTTTATGGAATTCAAATGAGTCAGCTGTACATATTTTTCTATCCATTGCGTCTGAACAGTGAGTTAATTGATTTAAGTCTTTAATGACCGTATATGTTTCCTTGTCTGGGGAAATCAATACGTGTCCTGTCAAACTGGATATTACTGGATTTGAGTGATTCATCATGAAAGTCGGAAATGGTGATATCCTGTAAGATTGCCAGGCATCAGAAGAATCAAAGGGAATTGTAATCCTAATCTTGTTATTATCAACGCTTACTGTAATTAGGCTGTAATAAAATTCTAACCTACGTTCGCCTAACAAAGGAACATAGCCTAGTTTATCCCTTCCGTTCTCCAGAATTAACTTTAAGTAATTTATAGGCAACAAATGGGGCGACAGTACACCTTTAGTTGCTAACGTGATAGCTTCTACATAATCCTTGGATTTCTCAATGAAATGTGCAATTCTGTTATGTATGTGATCTATCTTTGAATCATAATACGTTAACGTTGCCAACAAATCCTGTACTTCCATAATCTGAATGATATTATTTGAATGTTCATTTACTAAATCCATAATTTGATTGATTGAAGCTAACTGATTCCTTAGTTCTGACATAATCAATTCATCTTCATGAGTCAAGAACTCAATTTTCTTATTTTGATTACTAATTTTAAGACGATTGGAAATTCCTAAACCTAAACTTGCAACAGACCCAAATATGTTTAATGCAGCATAAATAAACGGATTTCGTCTTTCTTTATGTTCGTGTCCTACAGTCCACATCAAAAGGTCATAAGCCAAAGATCCTGTCTCGTAAGTCTTATTTTTCAAGTCATCAGATAGCATCTCTGCAACTTTTAATGTTGATCCAAGCAAACTCTCTGTAGTCAAATGAAAATGTCTTCTATGCAACTCATCCAATGAGGCAGAAAACCTTGAAATGGCGGTTCTTAAGCTAGTGACATCATTCTCTTGAAGAAAAATTGCTTGCATATTCACTTCTACAACTACGTTGCATGATGTAATAAAAACGTCTTCTTGTCTTTCAACTATAGTGCCATATTTAAAATTTATACTTTTAGTTTTAGAGCTCATCCCACACGAGAAAAATGTCTGAGCGAACAATATCACTCCCAACAACAAAAAATTCATCTTGGAAACCTGTAACGAGAAAAATATATGTAATTACTCCAGTATTAAGAAGAAAACTTTTAATCACATAAAATAAAAATTTTTCCCTCACTTCTTTCCCTCTCTTTTCTTTTTTCTTTTTAATTTCTTATGTGAGCCAATGGTACTATTCTCTTATCCGTGGGTTGGGATACGTTTTGAACTCTAAACCTATTGGCCGTTAATGTTTCCAAAATGTTAAATGGGCCTTCAAACTTAGGTGTTAGTTTATAATTGAGTCCTTTGCGCACATTGATTTGAATATACACGTTATCACCCACGGTATATGTTTTAGTTGGCTTCGCTATTTTATTATGATTCCTTTTCATTATGATTTGTGATTCTTCTAAATTCTTTCGAAGGATATCATATCGACTTATACTTGCATTTATACATTCTTTTAAAGGATTTGATAGATTAGTTGTAGGCGTTAATACATGGAAAGGCGTTCTAACTGGAGTACCATACAATGCTTCATGCGGTGACATTTTAATTGATATATGATATGAATGATTCAGAGTACTCAGTGCCGCCGGTATTGCAATATCCCAGTTGGTGTCTGATCCCCCTAGTGTTACTCTTAATATATTTAAAATCTTCCTATTTGCTCTTTCCACTAGCCCATTCGACTCTGGGTGATATATCATGGTATTTATTTTCTTTATGCTGAGGAATTCACACAATGAGGTAAGAAAGTGATTATTAAATTCACCACCCGAGTCTGAGATTATCATGTGTGGAATTCCATGTTTACAAATGTAACACTCGTAAAACTTCCTAGCGCATTCAATCGCAGTTTTAGTTTTAAGTGCTATTAGTTCTGTATATCGAGTTAAAGCATCTATAATTACTAAGAGGTGCTTATTTCCTCTGTCTGACTCGTAAAATCCTGTTAACAAATCTAAATGTATTCTTTCAAAGGGTTGATTGGGCACAGGATAAGCCCCTAGGCTGACAGGTGTTTTCGTATGCCCTTTGTTTTCCTGACATGTGCGACAATTAGCTATGTGTCTTTTTATATCTGTAAGCATCGTATGCCAATAAAACAATGATTTGGCTTTCTGTGACATTAATGAGAACCCCGGGTGTCCATGTAATGGATTTGAATGCAACCAATTCAGGACAGCGGAAATAAGTGAGATTGGTACTACTACCTGGTCGTTAGTTACATGTGGTGTATTGCGTGTTTTCCTTGTCACAGTCCTACACAGAATATTATCTTTGATTATATAATTCTGCTGCTTATACTTTATATATCCCTTTTCCTTATGATTGCCTTTCAAAGCATTTATAGTTGTTTCTATTTTCTGATCTTTTCTTTGCTCAGTCTGTAACAATTCAGCGCTCCAGCCTAAATCTTCTTGTTCAGATATCGTTTTAACAATAGGCATGGATGTTGACATATCTATTAATTCAGCTAAAGGCTCCGTACAAGATAACACGGAGTTGCGTGATAATGCATCCGCAATGATATTTGCTTTCCCAGGTAAATACCCGATTCTTGCGCCAAAATCTTGAATGATCAAATGCCACCGAGTTCGTTTAGGGCTGTGGTTGAAGCCTTTAAAGAACTCTGTTAGTGGTTTATGGTCAGTAAGAACCTTAACGGGATAACCGTAAATTATGAACTTAAAATGCACTAGTGAATTAACAATAGCTAGCCCTTCCTTGTCTATTACTGCATACTTACTTTCGGAAGTTCTCAATTTTCGAGAATAGAAAGCTATCGGGAAAAATAATTTATCATATTGTTGTGAAGCAATACCCCTCCTACTCCTAAGTCTGAGGCGTCTGTTGCAATGAAGAATTCCTTACCGAAGTCAGGAAATTTTAACCCTGGATAGGTACGGTCCTCGGACACCCCTTTAAGGGTATACTCGGACGCGAACGACCCCGACGCCAAAAAAAATTCTTGAAAAATCAGTTTTTGCAGTAACCTCCTTTTTTCTTTTGCCAAAAAAACTTCAATGAATGCTTAAAACAACTGTAAAGAGAAATACTACTCATCTGCAGAAAAACTATTTATTATAAATATTTTAAAAAATTAAGTAGAAAAAAAAAAGACCTGACATAAAAATTCATAAAAAAAAAGTTTATACATATATACACAAATCCTTTTAGGAATTGATTCTTGAATGTTTAGGACACATCTTGATGTATTTTGGATGAAGTCAGACCCATGGAGGTGAAGATCTGAAATGAGAAAAAAAGGGTAACTTTTTTTGGCCAAAAAAAATTGTCCAAATTTCATGAATTTTTTTGGGTACCCAAATGAAATAGGAAGTGGCTAATTTTTTTAGGGAATAAACATATGTTATCCTAAAATAGAAATATGTAAAAAAATCTTCATTATTTTGTAAATTACATTTATATCAGGGGCCATATCTAAAGGTAATTTTTTGAGTACTTGGAAATTTCGTAAAAAAATACATATATTTAATATATAATATGATATTTATGCAGGTAAAAATATACCAAAATATCACAAATTCTATAGGGAACAAGAATATATATAGATAGGGCAGCTTACGCTTCGGATATGTCCACAAAATGGCCGCCAACCACACTGACTCAGACTCCCTAATCTGCCACTTTAAATGTAGGAAGGGTATGTCAATTTCAAGGTGTTATTTACTAATCTAATTATTATTGGATATGCATAAAAATTGTATGGTGGGTTGCTGGATAATTGTCGATTATTTTACGACTATAAAATTAAAATTCTGACCCAAAAAAGTTTTTTTGAAGGGAAATAAAATCGAAAAAAAAATGTAAAACAATATTTTAGCTAAAAAAATTTGATGATATTCAATCAAAAAAAAAGTAAACAAAATTTTCCGACAAATAAACATCTAGAGGAATCATTACTCTGTGATAGTTCCTTAGTACGTAGTAATTTTGAAAGAATTGGGAAAAAACGAAAAAATGGCAATCACCGGAAAATCGAACACATACCTATATATACGCCATATCTGGATAAAAAAAAAGATAGGCATGGGTAGCCAGATCATCTAGAAACACTTTCCAACACTATAAAAATATAAGTTTTGCGACACTACTTGCCAATTCCTTACGGTAACATGACTAAGCAAAAAAATGCAAAACAAATAAAAAGGGGCACTCGTGGAAAAATGGCCATTCTAATATACGGCATTTCAGAAAAAAAAATTTCAGCCACGTGCTAGGCAAACCATCAAGGCATATTTTCCGACAAATAAACATATAAATGAAATATTACTCTGTGATAGTTCCTTAGTACGTAGTAATTTTGAAAGAAATGGGAAAAAACGAAAAAATGGCAATCACAGGAAAATCGAACACATACTTATATATACGCCATATCTGGCTAAAAAAAAAATAGGCATGGGTAGCCAGATCATCTAGAAACACTTTCCAACACTATAAAAATATAAGTTTTGCGACACTACTTGCCAATTCCTTACGGTAACATGACTAAGCAAAAAAATGCAAAACAAATAAAAAGGGGCACTCGCGGAAAAATGCCCAACATTCTAATATACGGCATCTCAGATAAAAAAAAAAGACATGCACGTGTTAGCCCAACCATCAAGGCACACTTTCTAACACATAAACATGAAAAAAAAATCAATAATATACGGCAATTCCTTACTACGTAGTAAATTTTTACAAATATTGAAAAAAAAACAGAAATTGGCAACCGCAGTTAAATACCCAATATACCAATAACTACGTCGTATCTGACAAAAACAAAATCACGCATGGGTAGCCAGATCATCTAGACACACTTTCCAACATTAAAAAAGCAAAAGTTTTACGACACTATTTCGCAATATCTTACGGAAAAATGACTTGGCAAAAAAATTAAAAAAAATTAAAAAGGGACACTCGCGGTAAAATGCCCGACATTCTAATATACGACATCTCAGATAAAAAAAAAGACATGCACGTGTTAGCCCAACCATCAAGGCACACTTTCTAACACATAAACATGAAAAAAAAATGAATAATATACGGCAATTCCTTACTACGTAGTAAATTTTACAAATATTGAAAAAAAAACATAAATTGGTAACCGCAGTTAAATACCCAATATACCAATAACTACGTCGTATCTGACAAAAACAAAGTCATGCATGGGTAGCCAGATCATCTAGACACACTTTCCAACACTAAACAAGCAAAAGTTTTACGACACTATTTGGCAATATCTTACGGAAAAATGACTTGGCAAAAAAATGAAAAAAAATGAAAAAGGGGCACTCGCGGTAAAATGGTCCTCGTGGTGATGAACGACATTTTAACTAAAAAAAAAAACATGCACATGGTAGCCAAACAATCCACCAAGACTTTCCACAACTGATAACCTATACAAGTTGCACCATTCTACGACAATTTCATAATACGTAATAACTTTGATAATTATGCAAACTACCTCAGAAGGGTAAACTCGGACGCGAACGACCCCGACGCGTCTCAGAAATCGGGGAAGGAGTACAGCTACAGCAATGCACATCTGGACACTACTAGAGCGTGTAGGGGAGACACCTCCTGCAGGTCGATCACCCACAAATTCAGTCACAGGGGTGAGTCACGTGAGAAAAACCTGTTTTTTTTTGACGCTCGGGGTCGCAAACGACCCACCGTACCTATCCAGGGTTAAGATAGGAGAACTACACAGTTCATCTTTCAAGGTATTAAACGCCTGTTGATGTTGCTCAGACCATATGAAATCTACGCCCTTCTTCGTAAGATCAGTTAAAGGAGCGGCTATTATTGAATAGTTGCGTATAAAACGCCTGTAATATCCACTACAACCCAGAAATTGCTGTATTCCCTTGACATTAGTAGGTATGGGAAAATTACGTATAGCCGACACCTTATCATGGACTACTTTAAGACCTTGGCTTGACACCATGAGACCCAAATATATTAATTCTGTTTTGAAAAACTCACACTTACTAATCTTTACCCTTAAGTTGTGTTGTCTTAATCTCTGTAGTACTAGTTCTAACTTACGGAGATGTTCTTCTAAGGTGTTGGAAAAGATTACAAGATCATCCATATAGGCATGCAATATATCCCCTAACAAGTCTCCAAACACTATGTTAATCATTCTTGTAAATGTTATAGGAGCACAACGTAAACCAAAAGGCATCCGTAAAAATTCATAATGTCCCCTGGCTGTGCTGAAGGCTGTGTATGGGATATTATCTTCTTCTAATGATATCTGGTGAAAGCCTTTAAGTAAGTCCAAACTGGTAAAATATTTATTCTGACCTAACAAAGACAAAATATCGTCAGTACATGGCACTGGGAATCGATCAGGGATCGTCTCCTCGTTTAGACGACGGAAGTTGACGCAGATACGCCATGTTCGATCTTTTTTCGGTACAACTATTAAAGGAAAATTATAAGGGCTGTTTGATTTCCTAATGACTCCTTCTTCTAGCATTTTACCTACTTCATCATTTATTTCATTCTGGAATTTCATAGGGAGTCTGTACGAGGGTACATAGATAATTTTCTGCTTGTCCTTTAACCTTATTTGATGCTCGATCACATCTGTTTTTCCTAAAGATCCATCCGTAGTGAAAAAAACATCATGATATTTAGTTAAAAGTCCAAAAATTTTCTGCTGAATTTCTTCGTCTTGAATGTCTTTATTGATTTTATTTTTAATAGACCGCAAAAGGGATTCATCCGCAACTGATTGAGAGTGATTGATCTCAGCAACGGTAAGAATACGATGTTTATAAACTTGTACATCCAAGATATGTTGATTTTTGTGAATTACTAAAGTGTTATTTAAATGATTACAGACTTCAATATTACATTGTTGATGTGAGCCTACTGTATAAATAGCTTGTGTGACAGACAATCCGTTAGTTTTCAAAGTGTCGGAAAGGATCAATATTTCAGATCCCGGTAATGTTTTCTTTATTTGCACTATTAAATTCGAAGGTACGTTTGGTTCGATAGATTGCGTGCAAGATGATATTACGGGTGAACGAGAATTCTGCTGGGTCGCGTATATTATTTCTTTATTAGTGAGACAAGTTATTGGTTCTTCAACGTACGTTACGGTTACATTTGTCGCCTCCTTTTTATCCAAAACTGATTTTAAGGTATTAGAAGACTTATAGAATTTCCCTTTGATATACACGCCGTGCTTGGCAGGGGCTAAGATAATGTTTTGATTTCCCATAGATGGGTATCCTATAATTACAGCTGGATACATATCAATGTTTTTTACAACAACAAATGTATCGGCAAACGTGCGTTTACCGACTTTGAACTGAACATGAGTTATGCCTATGACATTTAATTCATTATTTCCTATACCCGAGAGTCTAACTCCGGATTTTTCAATCGGAAAGTTTGAAAACAACAAATGATGTGTCTTCAAATCCATGATATTACGTGGACTACCAGAGTCAAAAAATAACGTAAAGGATTTGTGTTCTAAATTTACAGCATATAAGGTTGGTCGTAACTCATTTTGGCTTATTATTGTATGAATTTGTTGCAAATCTACGGGAGCATGCACTGTTTTACTTAATTCGGCCGTGTGTTTCATAGGAAAATCTATTGTCTCACAATTATCTGATAAAACATTAAATTGATTATTCAATACTATTGATGTTGACATGAATGACCTTGACCCAACATCACTCTCTTCCCCTCTGGAGTTAACTATGTGGTATTTGCTTTGCTCTGCGCATTCTGAAAATTAGTCTGACCTTGCCAGGTCTGGTTTGACGACCCAGGCTCAGCGATATTCGAAGAAGTGTTTGTTTTCTTTGGACTCTGAACTGAATTGACATTTGGTTGTTTCTTCTTATTGTTAAAATGAGGATTTTTCTTTTTATTTCCATATGGAACTGACTGTGGAATTGACTGTGTATTTCTGGGATTCTGTTGTGTCTTACGCGAGTAACATTGGTTGTATGAATGTGTTGAACTGTTATGAATCGAGCAGAATTTCATTCTGCAGTCTGCACTTAAGTGACCTTGACGTTTGCAATTATAACACGTCATTCCCGCTACTTGACTATTAACTACGTTCACTGTTTGTGGCTTTGTTTCATTCTTTGCAAAAACTTGAGTTAACACGGGATCGAGATCTGGACACTTGGACATGTGTTTCTTTATCTGTTTATATACATCCAATTCCGTACTTGCAGGCGTTAACTTCTTATCAAAACACCGCACTAAAGCTTCAGGCAACATAAGTGTCATGCAAGTTAAATACATTAATCGTAAAAAATCTTTCACGGAGATGTTATCCCTAGTAACCCAAGTGGAATTACCTAAAATGTCCTGATATTCATTAAGCCTATCAGCTATGAGAGCTGCTCTCTCAATAACATTAAGCCGATTCGAAGTGGCTTGATTAAGTGTATTTCGTAACGTTAATACTACATCCAAGGCTTCCTCACCCCCATAGACCGCGCGTAACCTAACTTTGAAATCATCCCAGGTAACTGCTTCTTGAAATGAAACACCTCTTAAATACGCACTCGCATCCCCCTTAGAAAAATCTATAAAACTTTTAGCTTCTTGTAATTGTACAAAAGGGTCTACGATTTGTTTGGCATTTAAATGGGCATCGACGGATGAAATCCATGACTCCACATTTTGTGGCAAGAACCCATTGACTCGACCCTGAAAAGGAAGGATTGCTGACCTGGCATTTACAAGCGTCACAATTGGAGGAGGATTAGCCTGGCCTACGCCACTAGGTCCAGGGGTAGGGCTCACAGGGGGAGTCATGTCTGCTGTATTTCTTTTCCTATCTCTTCGACCCCTTGTAATTCTATCAAAATATCTATATGAATACAGACGTCCACTGCGTAAACGCATATGTATAATAAAATTCCCCAAACAATGTTACTAATCCCAAGACATTTCCCGAGAATTTCTGAAAGAAAAAGGAATTAGCACAAAGAGAGAAAAAATTCTAGATGAGAATTCGGAGTTGAACACTGTTTCCTTTAATGAAAGGAAATAAAAGATTAGCAAATCACTCACCCCAGTAATAATCGACTAACGACTCGTGATAACTACACTTCACTGCCCAAACTGGAATGAATTCAAAAATTTGTACTTAGCTTATATATGGTTCTGTGTGATGTCGACACATCCTCTCTCTCTCTCTTGATGTTTTGTTAACGATGTATTGTTCGAGTTTCTGTTGAATGTAGTGCTTCCTGGATATGTTTTGTAAACGTCGAACGTCAGTCCTTGGGTTTCCTAGGATGTTGATTGAAGATCCAGTTCATCAGTATGTATTTATAACATTCATTAAATGTTAAATATTTCGATGGACTATATTACTTAGTCAAAATTGTAGATACATGTAGATAACGTTGAGTTCTTGAAGATCTTTCTCTGGTTTTACAGCTTTTATTTTGAAGTCTTGAAGATCTTCCTCTAATTCTTAGAGTTTAATGTTATAGTTACTTGAAGATCTTTCTCTGATTCGTAGAGTTTAACCGCTGCCACCATTTATTAGTGTGCTACTTTTATAAGCACACATTGAGTATGTGTTGTTTAAGATGTGTAAAGCTGGATAACGAAGTACATCTTATTAGCTTTAAAAGTATTTATTGTCTAAAAACAACAGTGTTAAACATCTCCATCATAGGAGGGGGCTGGTTTGGTCGGATGACCAATTCTGGTGAAGTATAGATATGAACTGATTAAATTATCGATATCACAGATATCGTATGCTTAGTTGATGTAGCATTTTTAACACAATCTCGGAAGACACCTGCATCCGGTGACGTCACAAACTTTCACACACTGATGCATTGGTGTTGACGTTTAAGAAAAATGTTACATTGCCGAGGCTGCATTGTGCATCTTGTTTATGATTTCACATGACTACAGCAAATCTCACGGCTAGGATCTTCATCCAAAATGACATATTACGTCATGTGTTTTAAACATGTAATAACAATTATTTCATTTATTACATATGCACTTCTCACAGTTGAAAGGCATATGCGCTTTTCTGGGCAATTTTCCCCATCTAAATTACATCCTCTCTTAATGTTTCTAAATCTTCTGAGTTAGCAGTGTTTATGGTTAGTTTAGTATCATCGACAAATTTGGCTATTCTACTAGCTAATCCTGAATTTATGTCGTTAATGTAAATCAGGAATAGCAATGGGCCAAGGACGGATCCTGGATGCACTTTCTTTTATAACAGATGACCACTCAGAGGCTTTTCCATCGATTACAACGTTATGTTTGTCAGCCAATCTTCGATCCATTCAGCTGGCTCATCAATGATGCCTACTATGGGTTTCACAGACAATGCCAGTGCGATTTTTAGCAATTATTCTGTAACGAACACTCGTATCTGTACGAGATTTTACTATAGTGTATTACACCCAGTAAGGAAATTTATAGGAGTATCATGAATCATTTATTGTAAATAATAAAGACTTTTGTACCTATACCAAGAGGCAAAACTCATTAGCCAAGCAAGAAAACGAACACCAGGTTGGAAGAGCTCCGCCTGCCTACAACCCCCTTCACCTCCAACCCCCATTTTCTTCCTCCCCTCTCCTTTCTTCCCTCACCTGCCCTACGTCTTTCCTTCTCTCTTTCTCTCTCTCTGAATGTTGCTTTGATTTAAACATATTTTTTTAGGATTTTTTTTTCTATCAATATAATAATAATTGACACTGTTGTATAAATGTAACAGTTCAGTGGTTGTTACCCTCCAGTTAACTTATTAATATCTATTTATACACTGATTTGCTCTCTCCCTCTCTCTGCCTGTCAGTTTCTACTAATGTGGGGAGTTGTACAGAGGCTTAACCAATTTTTCCTTTTGCCCCATGCTTCTGAAATTTAAAGTGTTCGCTAAATAGCATATATATATATATATATATATATATATATATATATATATAAATATATATATATATATATATATATATATATATATATATATATATATATATATATATATATATATATATATATATTGTCTTTGAGTTTGAACAATATGTAATTGTACACAATTATATCATTGCATATTTCGGCATTGGGTATGAGCATAGATGATAGGTATCCATAGGAAATGAGAAACAAAATCTTTATTTCACCTAATGCCACATATATCCCCCCCACCCCCTAATTGAATTTGATTGAATATTGGTATCGACCGATGACGGGACTCGAATGTGGGTAGGGCATAACCTTCATATTTAATTTTTTTTTGTTTAATTTTTTTGTGTGTTTTTATTTTTATTTTTTTATTTAGTCTTCATCGCTTTCTAATAGCAAGTCAACTTCATCTTCAGTGTCACTGTCAAGATTAATAATGACAGGATCAATACTGTCATGCATGTTATCTGTTGAACGATAACTATCCTCAAAAGCTCGTGATCGACGTACTGCCCCTGCCCATACATCGCGAGTGACAGAGATCCTTGCCTCCTCTAATCTGGCATGTAGGTCGGCTCGGGTGAAACGTTGGAGTGAGGAGCGCACGTAACGTTTCATGTGTCCCCACACCTGCTCGATTGCATTGAGCTCGGGATGTGCGGGCGGCAGGCGGACGATTTCATGGCCCCATTCTCGAATGGTGTTATCTACCTTGTACTTAGGCTCTGGCCTATTTTGACGGCATATGTATAGGAGTTCAGGTCTTGTAGCATGTTGCGGGAAGGATATATTTCTGCGCTGTAACCATTCAATGAGGTCAGATTTCGTGGTAGCTGTGGTGGGACAACGACTATCTTCTGTCATTATACTGTGGTATGGGGCATTGTCCATCACTAATACCGAAGGCTCCTCCAGGAGTGGCAGGAGCTGAGTTGTTAGCCAATGTAGGAATATATCGCCATTCATTTCCCCGTGGTAGTCGCCGCTGGTATTTTTAGCAGGGAAACTGAGGAAGGAACCGTCAATGAAGCCATCGGCTGTACCACCTGCGACTACCACGAAACGTTCCCCCTCACCTGGTGGCACCTGACGGCTGTAATTGGCACTGGTATTAGGCTGCGTGGTATCCACCCATTCCATGTTATGGCTCATTCTGGTTGTGAACCACGTTTCATCCAGGTACACTACCTCCCTGCCGTCTTCCCTATGTCTTTGAAGGTCCCGCAGGGAACGTATCCTTTGGCACATGATGTCAATTGACTCCTTCCTGACATACATCTTGCGCTGAGTGGTCTTATACTCGATTCCCATTTTGTGGAGTAAGCGCCATAGCTTAATCTTTGAGGTACTCTCGGGGATGATGCTTTCTTCCTTCAGGTTCTGTGCCAGGGATGCGAGAGTAAAAGCCTTCTTGGCAACAAACTTTGTATGGATGTGTCGACGTATGGCTCCTACAGAGAAACTGTCAAAGATAGGCTGTGCTGGAGGCGTTGGTGGTGTGACGGGACGTGGCTTAGTACTACGATACACAATTGAATGCACCGTACTCAATTTCATCCTCAAGGCTGCTGCAACACGGTGGTAAGGCCTGTATGAAGGAAAGACTTTATATAGATATGTATTATATAAAATAAAATCTTAAACATCCATCACTTGAAAATAAATGTATCAGTATAATCAAGGCTTTAACTCTGATGAATGTCCTGTGGAAAGGGTCAATATTTATTAGTAATTCATAGAGTAACTGTAACAAGTCACCTATGCAAACTAATCTGAAGGCAGTTGTCAGCTTTCTCTTTATTAAAAAAGTTGAAGAGTTAGGTGACAAACTCATTTCTGCAACCATACGGACAGACATCTTCTGAGGTGGCCATCACTTCTTTAAGCTCTCCCTCGTAATACCAGTAAATAGCTAATGCCCTGAGTAGAAATAAGGTTTGCCAAAAGAAGGCAAGAAAACGCAGGTACGTATACAACAGCCATTTTCCTATCAGTCATAGTGTCTATCACTCAGCTACTCCAAAACCCTTCAGATAGGTGTCAATCTAATAATTATTTACATAACCAATACCATAGAGAGAGAGAGAGAGAGAGAGAGAGAGAGAGAGAGAGAGAGAGAGAGAGAGAGAGAGAGAGATGAGCAAACCAGTGAATAAAGCAGTCAGTCATCTGATAGGTAACAACCGATTGAATTGTTCCATATCTACAACAATAAATATTATAATTAGATAAGATAGATAGGTATATAGAGTGCTTGATATAAAAAAAAAATCATACAAAATAAGTTGCAACTTAAGCTACCTTCTCAGAAAGAGAGCATGAAGGGAAGGGAAAGAACGGAGAGGGATGGATGGCGTGGAGGTGGAGAGAGATAGCTTGAAGCAGGGGGAGAGCAGGTGAGGGATGAAAGGAGAGGGAGGGAGGGGGTGGAGGTAGAGGTTCTGTATATTATTGTTCGGTTTTGTGACTGGATGATTGAGATTTTGCCCTTTGGCATAGGGGCAAGTGTCTTTATAATTAATAATTAACGATTCATTATACCCCTATAAATTTCCTCACTGGGTGTAATACCCTATAGCAACATCTTGTATTGATACGACTGTTCGTTACAGAATAATTGCAAAAAATCGCACTTGCACTGTCTGTGAAACCCATAGTAGTGCTCTAATTTTAACTACTTTTTTTTCTTTTTTTAGGGACTTTGTCGAAAGATTTCTGAAAGTCTAGGTGTATGATGTCTATAACCCATGGTTTTTGTTTTGTCATAAATGCTAAGCTTGTGGAAAAAATCCAACAGATTTGTCAAACCGGATCTTTTTTGTCTAAAACCATGTAAGCTGTCTATCAGAAGATTGTTTTATCCTTATATGTTTTTCTATTGAATCTATTATAAATGGTTCAAAATTTTATTCAAGGCAATGAAGTTAGACACACAGGTCTATAATTGCTAGGTTCTTCTTTTGGTCCCTTCTTGTAGATTGGAGGAACATTGCCTAATTTCCAGCCTTCTGTATTTTATTTTATTTTTTTTGTCAACTGTCTTTTGGAATATTTTGTAAAAGTATTGGGTTATCTATTCTTCTAATTCTACAATTTCCCTTGGATGGATATCATCTGCACCTGGTGCCTGATACTTACTGGGTCCATTTATTTTCTTTTTGACATCTTCCATTGAAAGGGGATTCTGTTTAGCGGTTGTGGGCCATCATGTTTGATAGCTGGTTTGGGGATGGTCGTTGATTCATCCCTAGTGAATACGGTTTTGGCTTTTTTATAATCATTCATCATAAGATAAGACTCTGAGTCTCCTGATAGATTAATGTTGTTTTGATTGATTTTATGCTATTTATATATGCAAAAATTTCTTTTCGGTCTTGTTTAGTAGCTGAAACCACTCTTTTCTATTTATTGTTCTTGGAATTTCTAACTAGTTTATCACCATTTCTGCTTAACTTTTTTTTTGTGTTCAGAAATTTCATGAAGTGAGAGCTGTGAACTCATTGCTTTATGTTTAATGTCTCTGCTTCTTATTAGATTGGTTTTTAATCTGTTGAACTATTTGAGCTATGAAGTTGGTAAAATATTTCTGTGCTATACATTTAACTATTTTTCTTTGTATTTTTCTACAAAGGAGTCCCATTGTGTATTCATGTTCCCTGTTTTGTTGTATTCTAAATTATTGGTGTTTTCCTTCCGTTGTTTACAGTTTCTTTGTCTGTAATCTAGTTTTTCTTTTCTTTACGATTCACTCTCAGATGGGGAATATTTACCTAAAACCTAACTATTCTATGATATTCTTGCCCATATTTTCACTTACTGAGACACGGATACTAACATTTCGTCTATTGTCAGCATAATGTCTAGTATGCTGTTTCCTCTAGTTGGTTTATCGACACACCGAGGGAGGAAATCAAAGTTGACAAACTGGTAGTTTGTGATACTCTGTGTATGACGCATAATTGTCCCAGTTCACTGCATCATTGAAGTCTCCCATGAGGACAGCTGGCTTATTGTTCAATTCCTGTCCCAATTGTCTATACAGCTATTAGTGGTGTTGTTGCGATTGATGTGGAGGTCTGTCTATTACTCGTATGGATTGGTTTTTTATTATAGTGTTAAATTTTTACACCTGTCACTTTATACTTGGTTCCTAATTTAATTTCTATTTGGTTTAGGGGATTTCTAACATAGAGTACTACACCTCCACTGTTTTTTAGGGGGTGGGGTTAGGGGTAAGGTGATCCTTCTTGGAAAACTCGTAACCTTGGATTTCGTATTCTACGATAAAATCCTTTGTTTTTTTTTAAATCCAAGACTCAGTTATACCTACGACATTTAGTCCCTCACTAGCTATCATTGCATGAAGTTTTCCATTTCATTTTTAGCTGACTGGGCACTGAATTGTGGCACTCTGAAAAAACGTTCTATCATTTTTTTCTTCCTCTGCAACTTTGATAGTTCCCTTATTTACTAGTATTTTTGTTTTAATTCTATGTGATTCTTCTAAATTGTCTGCCAATTTAATATTTATTGTTGGAGGATTTTCTAAGGCTCAATTTTATATCCTTTTTCTACTTTGTTCCTTAAGTAATTGTACAGTTTGACATGAGTTGATTTCCACATACTCTCATGCCTTCTTCACTAAGGTGTATTCCATATCTTTTGTTTTGTATAAGTTTCACAGGCAATAGATAGTTTCCCAAGGATTTGTAAAGATAAATTTCTTTTGCTGGCATATGGGTTTTAGTCTTTTATTTATCCGTATAGCCTTACTGTGGGTGAAGCAGGTGACAGTGAGTCTTGAGAGAGTACTTATAACAATTTTATTATTGGTCTTGTTCCTAGCCGTTTCAACAGTTTGCTCTAGCCATTTAACCAAAGATTCTATTTGGCCAGTGGCATCCTTTGTTTTTTTCCAGTGTAGTTTCATTAACTATTACGTATATATTTTGTATGTTGACACTTGGATAGGACCTTGCCTTTCTTTTCTTTCGAGGCCAAAGTGTTCCCTTTGGGTCCTTTACTATGGACACTCCGATTTGCACAGTCTCATATTCTTTTTCTTCTGCTAGATGTAACTGGTAGCAGTTACATCTCCAAGCTGTTATTTCATCATGCCCTTTGTTACCCTTCATCTAGTGGGTTTCATGAATTCACTGTTTGTGTTGATAATTGTTTCCTCATTAATATCTATCCTTGATTTTATCCTATTTTCAATCTCTTAGATACTAATACCTTTTTTCACAAAGTTGTCTATGACGTCCTTATTTCTTATTTCTAAGAGATGGAACTAGTACATAATCTCTATCATTTGTTTTCTTGGTTCGTAGTTTTAATTTTCAAACTTTTCTATTTCCTGTTCCTGATGGCAAAATAGGCATAAACGATTACAGTAAAGGTTTGCAGTGCACTCTTCTTTGAAGATGACTCACCATTTGTCTAACTGGCACTTTCAACATCTATGCTTCACCTTCAGTTGCTTACTCATCTTTAATCGTTTATGACATTGTCTTACATATATCTATTTGGAGGTCTATGCTAGTTACTTCTATACTTACTTGCTTTGTGACCGCTAATATAAAAAAGTGTGGGTGGCTGATATTTACCCACCTGCTGCAACATCCGATCAGTCTCAGATGACTTTACATCTTTTCTGTCCCTAACCTCCCATAAGTAATGTCAAAACAATAGTTCAGTTTCCTTAATGTTGGGCTGTCACTAAAGTGAAACAGCTCCCAACTGAGCAGAACAAGGCTAAAGCCTGTTTTCTCTCCATGATTGACAGCAGAGGGCTAGTGATTACTGGGTTTCCAGACACCCGTGAACAGCCAGACTCTTAGATGATTTACAAATGAGCATTGCCAAGAATCAACAACTGGACTTTTTAGTTTGCCAGGACTCTAACAACACACAAAAGCTCTCTCATCCTCAAGGACAGTTTAACCTATTTCACTAGGGATCAGTAACATTGAGTGGTCAGCTATCACACATTTGGAATATGGTTTGTAGGTCACTTATAGCACTAATCCATTTAACCCACGGATTAGAACGTTCCAGTCTGTCGACTCCTTGATATCTTTATTTGTATAACCTGCCTGTAAGTAGCCAACGTACCTTAATATATTATTTATTTATTTATTCATTTTAATCTTTTAAGCCAGAAGAAATTGAAAGTTAAGATTTTCAACACAAAGGTTGAGAAAGAGCTAAACGGAAAAAGGAGCAAATTAGCGGAGTTAATAGCGGTCCGGCCTTAACCCCGATTCACACGATCCGTTTTCTTTCCGCCAGGCAGGACGTCATTTAAGCACCGTCTAGCTTTCTTTCCTGTATTCGAATGCATGTTAACACGACCCGTGAGGTTGACGGCGGCCCTTGGTCGTCAGCAGTCCAAGTCGGCTCAGCTTTCTTCCCAGGGAACCCCAGATGATTTGACGGCCTTCTGAAACCCAACCAAAGGGTGGATGATGGTTTGTATGAACGAGGACCTGTATCGTAACCATTCGTTTCGTGGCGTGTCACCCCGTTTTGTAAAGATATAGCAGTATAGATTTAATATTCAAGATGGAGTTTAAAATAACAAAATATAATTAATTGATTTTGTGTTCATGTAATATCTAAAATATTTATTATTAAAATTTTTCTTTGCCAAGTAACAAAATTTGTCTTCAGAGATGAAGGTCTCTAAAGGAGGACTTTTTGTTTTAATATGCTTTATTCCATATTGTGAATCATTTACCTTCATAGAGGCTTTTATAATTTGCATCCTTTTTCTTACTTTATGCAGACTACAAGTCTTCCTTTTGGAGATATTTATTCTCGGCAATGTGCGTTCTTCCTTGTTACGTCCATTTCAATCTGTTCTAGCAAACTGATAAACTTTGCTTTTGAAATTCTGAAATATAGATAAAATATCACTTCACCATCTGCCAATTCTTTACGCAGGTTCCAAAACTCTCGCTCACTCTTTCTTTCCTTTAATGACTGATGCACTCATATCATTTTCTCTTTTCGTTGGAAGCTCTTTCCCTCCTCTTTTTCTAGCAGAAGAGCAATTACCGCCAATTTTTTAATGCTGAGAGAATTATCTATCATATCCTCACGTGACAGAGAATCTACGTAAACAAGGAAAACGGTGGCCGGGTAAACGCACAGGGAGTCTCTCTTGTGAATGTACAACGTCTCGACCCTGTTTAGCCACTGGTCTGTCTGTTGGAAAGAAAACCGGTCGTCTTTAGTCTGGATGCCCTGAGCTGGTCTTAGTAGCAGGATTGGAGAAACCATCTCCGCCACCATATATCATCCTATATCATCACACAAGCTGTCTTACTCCAACAAAGTACTGAGGGATCGAGAGATTCGAGAGATTAGAGGGCCATCGAGAGAGAGAGAGAGAGAGAGAGAGAGAGAGAGAGAGAGAGAGAGATAAGCGTCTTATAACCTTACCTTTCAAACTAGAGAAAGAGAGAAAGGGGAGGCATCCCACAACCTTACCATTTAATACAGAGAGAGAGAGAGAGAGAGAGAGAGAGAGAGAGAGAGAGATAAGCGTCTTATAACCTTACCTTTCAAACTAGAGAAAGAGAGAAAGGGGAGGCATCCCACAACCTTACCATTTAATACAGAGAGAGAGAGAGAGAGAGAGAGAGAGAGAGAGAGAGAGAGAGAGAGAGAGAGAGAGAGAGAGTTCAATTATGTTCCTTACCACCCTTTCATGATAGAATAAAGGACAATTACTTTTCGGAAACCAATATGGGGAATAGCCGTTTCTTCCCTCGGTGTGTCCAGAAAAAAGTTTCCTGTCGATAATATGACTTGGAGTGACCGCGCAATGTATGGCAGATTACACGCAAATAGAAAAGAAGGTGAGGGACAGATTGAGATCTGTGATTGCTTTTCCATTCATCCCAAATCGTTTTGTGATGAGATTTTCCTCAATAGGTGAACAGTCTAGGATCTGCATTATCTAATCTTTTTCTTAAACGGAGATGACTCTGGAAAACAAAAACGAGAATATGGTTACTGCCATTTTCATGCATTGCCTTTTCAATTGTAAAAGGACGCCTTTTCAGAAACCAGCACACGCCGCCTGCTACGTCATATTTTAATAGAAACCCTATCACCAGTATTTTAAACACCTTACACCAAGTGTGCTAGAAACCTGTATCTTCTTTGCCCTTAAGTTCCAATAACTCTTCAACCTTATCTAAAGACTTTCAAGAGCTCCAATTTATACAGAAGACCAACAAATTTTGTAACACTATCATCCTCATTTTTACCAGTGCTAACCTCAGAGCGATTTCTATGTACTTTTAATTTTCTCTACATTAAACACTCTTTAAGCTTCATATGCTAGGCAAATAGTTCGCATAAACAGCTTCAGTTAATCTATTTTACTCGTATTCAACATCCTCCTATTAGACAAAATTGGCCCAAAAATCCTTTCATGAATTCAAACCTTACCTACAATAGAAAACTGAAATTTTCTCTCACAGTTTTTTATATTCCATTCCATCTAACTTTAACACTTTTTTGTGACTTCCATTTCCTCGCATCCTACTCTCACATTTACTATTAAACAAAAATAGCTATGAGATTCAACCGCTTCCATTCATTCATTGGTAGCACAAATATTCATTGCTACATTTTTATTGTTGTCAAATACATTTGAACATCACTTTCTTATGAATTATTGGATTTGCTATTACATTTGAGAATATTTTTATGTCAAACTTCACCATTACCATTATCATCGCTCTCTCTCTCTCTCTCTCTCTCTCTCTCTCTCTCTCTCTCTCTCTCTCTCTCTCTCGTATACTTGTATTTTCGAAATTTTTATAAAAATAGTTAAAATCTAGGAAGTGTGAAAATACGGGTGGGTTAAAGGAGTTCTTGTTCAGATGAAAATTCGCATTTCCTTTCAAGATTGTAAACATAAACAGCGGTAACTTAACGTCCTATTTCATGGCCACAAAGCAGAAATATCATAGAGTGGCCATCCATTACTTCTGACGATAATGTTGAAGGGATTCTGAATAGGGTGATAGAATTAAAAACAATGAGTATTATGCTCCATCACTAACAAGTTGCTCATTCCATTGGTATCCCAAAGATAATGGTTAAGCATATATACAACGAAACGCAAGCGTTATTCTGAAATCGTATCCACGGTTTCCATTGAGGTTTGGTGTTCTTTATCAATATATATTCTCGCTTTTTCAACTGTTAACATTACTGTAAAATTAAGCTCGTTGGATCAGTTTTTATTCTGTACTTTATCAGCATATGTGCTCATTCAACAGGTCGGTGAGTGATGTTAATACATATTAGGTAGTAAGTTTGTCAAGGCTTCAGCCACACTTTGAAATACTACCACGAGAGAGGCATTGGGGCCTGTGATTGGCCAGATAGCATTATTTTGGATCCCTTCCTGGTTACAGCTCATTGTTTCTTTGCCTATGGATACACCGAATAGTCTGCCATATTCTTTACACATTCTCCCCTTTTCTCATACACGTGACGACCCTGAATTCTTCTTTACTCAAGGGGTTAACTACTGTACTGAAATTGTTCAGTTGCTACTTTCCACTTGTCGAGGGTAGAAGCGACTCTTTAGCTATGGTAAGCAGTTCTTCTGGGAGAGTGACACTCCAAAATCAGACCATTGCACTCCAGTCTTGTATAGTGTTATAGCCTCTGTAACAAGGTCTTACTGTCTTGAGTTAGAGTTCTCTTGCTTGATGGTACACTCTAGGACAGTTCTATGTTTTTTCTTCCTCTTGTCTTTTAAATGGTGTTGTGGGAAATAATTCATTTAACATGCGTGGGATTTTTTTCCCATGAAAACCTCCCTAAGGCAAACATCCAAAATCCCCTTTTTGGGATTAGAGCACGATCACTTGACACGCCATCAGGGAAAATGTATGAGATGTTGTAGTTCGTAAGCCTAGCACATGTCTTTATCTCTAGATGAATAATGACACACACACACACACACACACACACACATATATATATATATATATATATATATATATATATATATATACATGTATATATTTATATATATATAAATAAATAAATAAATAAATATATATATATATATATATATATATATATATATATATATATATATTTATATATATATATATATATATATATATATATATATATATATATATATATATATATATATATATACTACGCTGGCTCCCGAATAGTAAACCCCCACCGAGAATCCTGGACCAATTGGTTGAATTATGGACAATACCGCAAAGAACGGAGAATAGAGCAGCAGCATGTTTTAACATTAATTCTAAAATCTGCCTGCTAGCTCAAATTTAGAATAAGGATTGTTCACTTCAAAAATTCCAGGAAAAGCTCACCTTGATGTATATTTTAACTAACCAAACTCAACTCTGTTTCTTCAACTTACATCCTTTGAATAGCGGGTGATAAAATAATACTTTAATTTCTAGCAAAATACATGAACGATATATTTTTCCTATTCGCTATTTATGTTTTATGCATTTCTGACAATAATTATTGGGAGAAACCACCCATTGATAAGTTTGTAGCCCCCTTATACAAAGACAATTAAGGGGGACACCAGCCGGAAAACCGGAAAACAGGGTTTTTTGGGGTAGGAAAATGTCAAAAGAAACCAAGTGATTTGCAGCAATAATAATGGTCACAAATGGTAAATAAATACATTATAACCAGTTGAAAAAACGCATGGTTCATGTAAAAGGATCAAAATTAAAGCATCACAATACTCTATGATTCACATCATGTCCTTCTAATGGTTTTCTGCTCCACCGTTGCTCGCTTAGCTCGAAAATAAACATTAGCTCACTGCTCCAATGTCCTGGCAAGTGGTACATGGATGTGCTGCGCCCACCAGTCCCTTTGGTTCACTATTTCGGGGATATGTTTTACTTTCACATAAGCAACAATAGCTACACACTAAATTGAGAGCATTTTCATCATAATCAATAGCCGACATAGATTAAGCTACATTCAATTTTGAAATAGGTTGTACTTCCCTCTTGGAGACGTTTTTTTGTGATGGTAGTGTGGTTGAAACTGAAGTGGAGGGTGGAAAAAAATAGCTGTTGTTGAATAACACCTGGGAACTTATGCATACATATTTGGAAGCTCGTAATTGGTTATAAAAAAAAAAAAAAAAAAAAAAAAAAAACGATAATGATTATGTCATACAAAATTAAAAACTTACAAAAGCAAGTGTAAGCAACACATTCCCAATAACTCACTATCAGCCTCGCAAATGTAAGTGAGAGATAGACTTCCAATTTTGATTGACCGGTGCGTAAGTTACTATGCCCTTGCCCCACCTATAGAAAAAAATACTAAACTAGCCAGCAATCGTCTATTTCTTATAGGAAATTTCAGTTTCGCTAATAATTAAAGTATCATATAGTAACCGAATAGTGTAGTTTGACCAAGTAGTAAATCTAACTATCTCTGATTGTGGGAAAAAAATAACGCTAAAATAATCTTTAAATAAACAAACCACGTATTGATATATTTAAACTTTCAATAAAAATGTAACTCAATAAATGGGTAAAAGGTCAAAATTGGGTTAAATCAAAATTATGAAAGTTGCATTTATCTTCATACGGTCATCATAATAAGCGAGGCAAAATTTATCATAAAAGACAAGCGATTCGCCATATAATAATGATAAGTCCGAGTGAAAGGGTTGGTTAATTCCATAAATTACAACAGGGACCTTAAATCGAAGGTCTACTTGATTGTCCCCTAATTACAGAGTTGAATCATACATGCAGGTGAAGAGCTATTGAATGCTGGTTATCATCCATAATGTTATAAAACAAAATGAAAACAACACAACACATAAATATGCAGCAAACACCGCACACACTTCTGAATCTTCTACGACAGACAGTGATCTAGAATTAAACGAATATCTAACTTGAGATCTCAATGTCCGGGTGTGTTACAAAGGTGTTTGTTAAGGTCAACAATAGTTCCTTGGGCCGATCCTCTAGATTTTCCTAGAACCTAGATAATTGGTGAAAACAGGATAAAGATAGCCTTGGTAATGCTTGGTGTTTGTTGTTTCAAGATAGCTCCTTCCTCTTCTTAAGCACACCTAATAGGGGCTGTGGAAGATATTCACGGAGGACGGGCATGGTGGGATCCAGATAATGTGACCTGAGCACCTGCGTTCACAGAGGCCTAAAGTATAAGTTCAAGGTTGAGGAAAAGAAGATCGTTCACCTCTCCTCGAACAGAAGAGTATGAGTTGTAGTTCCACGGCTACATGATCATGAGGTGCCTTATTGGGATTATTATAATACTGGTTTGATTTGTCTGTAGAAGGTGGAGTATTGTAGGGTTTCTATTCAGAATACAAGGGTCACTCTTGCCTCTGAAGGGGAAGGTATCTAATAAACTTAACTGTCTGGCATACATAATAATTGAAGTAATAGAAGTGAAATTGGCAAAGGCAGTGCAAGGTGGATACAAAATTTTATAGCAAACAAACTTGAAGAATATTCAGATATGTAAATGAAATACACATAAATTCTATGTATGAGTTGCGACTAAGATCAGAAAAAAAAAGATTTAGCTTAGAATACGTTGCTTAAGGAAATCCTGTAAGAATCATTTCATGCAGACTGCTGATGAGTCAAAAATAGCAGGCGACAAACTCGAAAACATAAAATACACCATGCATGAGCTAAATAAAATTTGAACACAAAATAAAAATTAAAAGTGAAGATAATTCTTCACAGGCCAACGATTCTATCTGTCTTTTCTTTCTTTTTTTTCTCCCTTTTAATTGATGTCTTGTGCAGGCTCAATAAAAGGGCCATGCATGTCTGGTGGTTTATTACGAGATTGCCTTTTCCCTATTCATTTTTTTATTTTCCTTTTTGGTATTAACTCTCAAAACTATCGCTATTGACCTCCCTCCATTAGAAGTGACTATCCTGGAGAGTACATAGTCTTGCATGGTGTGTCGGCTCCACCATGTTGACCAACTCTATCCGACCATTTCCCGTTAGTCTATATATAGTTTGAGTCAATTTAAACAATCGTGTACATATTGTTTTTGCTATCATTATTTTTAAATTGGTTTTCAAATATGGTGACATTGTTTTCTGATTTTAATTCTTAATATGTCTGAAGATATTGAGAAAAACCGGGGACTAGTTTGCTGTAGACTTTGCTAGTTTTGTTTGATTTATTGCAATATTTGCGTACTGCATAACAATATTCGAGACCTTGTAGTTGCCTCCAGACAGTATGATATTTTATTATGGTCGGAAAAGTTTGTGAGCTTCTTATTCCAAGTTTTACGAAACCTACCATTTTCAAACGGGATACTATTCCTAGGGCAAGGAGAAAGGCGGTGTATATTAGAACTTGAGTTTCCTGTTTCTCATAATTCCTGCTATGAATGTGGATATCATGAGATTCAGGTTATAAATGTTTACGACCGTCATATTAGCTTTTATTTGTTTTTGATACATCGGAATCTTAACTTAGATGATTCTATCTTCGATTTTCTTCTTGGTTAAAATGCAAGAAGATGCTAAAAAGGCCTCCTTTGTGCTTGTTGGTAATTTTAATGCAGACCATAGGAAGTGGATGAATTCGGTTTCTCCTAATCTCCATGGCTTAAGAGCTTTGGACTTGGCCTGTGTGAGCAAATCATAAGGGATGCTACCCACAGGTCTAGTAACTGTTTGGGCCTAATATACACTGACTCCACTGGCATTATAACAAGTAAAGCCCCCCTGACACTTGCACGCATTTGTGGCACGCACTGGCACGCATTGTGTCGTGAACTGGCGTGAACGATGCGGGAACTGGCGTGAACTTGACGTGAACGGTGCGTGGCATGCGTGCCATTGTGCCGAGAATTTTGAAATGTTTAAAATTTGTAGCACGCATTGTCACGACAAAATTGGCGTGAACTTGTCGTGAACGATGCGGGAACTGGAGTGAACTGGAGTGAACAGTGCGGGACGATGCTGGAGGATGCGTGCCAGTGCGTGGCAATTAAATCAATGGATTTATCCCTACTGAGGGACGGTGCGGGAGGATACGTGCCAGTGCGTGGCAATTAAATCAATGGATTTATCCCTACTTCCTCATAATCATCAAAGAAAAAATCTGTATAATGACAATATATTCTTTTACCTCTCCCCTCTCCTTATTTAATTGAGAGAGAGAGAGAGAGAGAGAGAGAGAGAGAGAGAAAGAATAAGCTTCATATATATATATATATATATATATATATATATATATATATATATATATATATATATATGTATATATATAAATATATATATATATATATATATATATATATATATATATATATCAGAGAGAGAGAGAGAGAGAGAGAGAGAGAGAGAATAAGCTTCAATCTCTCTCTCTCTCTCTCTCTCTCTCTCTTGGTATTATTATCAGCAAGGATTTGAAGTTCACCAAACAGAGCATAAAAGCTGAAAAGAAAGCACAAAACATAATATGTAACATAAAGAGACAATTCAAATACAGAGATATAGACACTGTAGGCCTACTACAGCTGTAGGCCTATACAGATACACCATTAAATAAATACATTTCAAATTCAACTATTGCGCTCTTTTATAATATATTAAAAACTTTTCCTTTATTCTCCTACACCATCTACAACTTTCCCCTTTGAGTAAATCTATCGGCAAAATTGTTATTCACACTTACACTAACATAGGCCTAGGCGCGAATCTAAGGAATTTGCACTTGATTTTTCACTAACTTTTACCCCCTGCACTCTTTTATCCCTGGGGGGAGAGAGAGAGAGAGAGAGAGAGAGAGAGAGAGAGAGAGAGAGAGAGAGAGAGAGAATTATTGATTTTATAACACAAAAAAAGGACAGAAGTTCTTTAATCCCTTCATGAGCAGGTGTAATACTTGAGAGAGAGAGATATATTTTCTTCATTTGCTTGTGGTTTATTGAATGTGTATACACACACAAACATATATATATATATATATATATATATATATATATATATATATATATATATATATATAAACAAACAGGAAAAGTTACAAAACTGAAAAAAAAGTTCACAACTGCCATTTAAATAAGGGCGACTAAAGAAATTTACCCTGGCGAGAGACTTCAATGCTCACAGGGCACCTAACCAACCTAATATTTTTAGAGATATCTTTTCTGCCTCAGTTTCAATGATATCAGTTCACAAAGGATACAACAAAACTAATGAATGGAATAGTCATCTTTCAAATAAATTCTAAGATAATGTAAAGTGGGTTCAAAATATCTGATCAGCATATAACTGCCATAAAATATAATTTTTTCAGTAAATTATAAAGCTTAAAAATTATTCAAACCAGTTAATTACCTATAATAATAATTACATAATAAAATATATACTAAATAGAAGTATAATTGTTACAAATATCTATAAAGATAACCCACACATCAATACAGGGGATATTAATCAAAGATTAGCACAAGAATAAGCTTTTGATAAAAATCACGTAGGAAGCTCCGTCTTTATATATGATGTGGCCAAGTCGTGAACTGGAGTGAACGATGCGTGAACGATGCGCAATGATGCGGAAAGATGCGGAAAGATGAGTGAACGTGTCGTGAACTTGTCGTGAACGAGTCTTGCAAATTCGTGCCATGTCCTGAACGTGGCGTGAACTTGTCATGAACTATGCTTGAACGTGTCGTGAACTTGTCATGAACTATGCTTGAACGTGTCGTGAACTTGTCGTGAACAGTGCGGGAATCTCCCAGTGCGTGCCACAAATGCGTGCAAGTGTCAGGGGGGCTTAAGATTGGTTCTCTAGTTGATGCATCTTATCATGCTTGGTTTTGTTAGTAATTAAGACTGAGCAGCCTGTTCCTAATATGTCATACTCATGTAATATATGTCTAAAATCTTAACCAGGCTCAACTGTCATTTTGAGTGATCTATTGCATTTAAATTGCTCGCAATTGTATAAAATCCTCTTCTCTTGAATGAGAATTTGGTCAACATAATTGATAGGCATATCTCTTCTTGCGTATTGAAATACTAAGTGAAAGACTAATTTTGGATCAATAATGATTGCAGGTGTGGTTATTTGGAGAATAACATGTTAGATTTGACTTGGAATAACTTTACTCAACTTATACCTGTTACTCAGAGGGTTTATGGTTACTCCTAAAATAAATAATATAGTAAACTCTTTATGGCATAACCTAGGAACAAAAGTAGGTGTTACTCTAAAATATGCATTCTTTGGTGTAGATGTAATGGATTCTTCTTTATTCAAACTAGATGGTTCGGTCAGTCACCGTCCAAAGGAAAAAGCAACCCATTGGTCTAAGATGTTAGACACTAAGCAAAGTAGTGAGAAACTTAATTTTCTTCATCCCTGTTTCCCTGAGGCTAAACTAATTAGTTAGGTTTTTCAGTTTCGTGAAATTAAAACATTCTTGATTGTCCTTGATACTTCTGGAGGTGTAGATCCAAACGGTGTTTTCCCTTTGTTGTTTATAAGGACCGCTGATTTCTTAACCAATAAGTAACCTGTTATTTTTCGGAAAATAACAAGAAGAGGTTATTTTTGCTCTTGATGGAAAATTGATAATGTTATTCCATTATGTGAATGTGTTTCTGTATACTCTAGTCCATCAGAATACTACGCCATTACCATAAATCCCATATCAGCTAAAGATTTTAACATCTTTTTGCCAAACATGTAAGTAAGTATGTTGAAGGTAATAATCTGCTCCCTAGTGTTAAATTATTCTTTTCCAAAGGCCTAGCAGCATGTGATACCCATCTTAACATTTACATGCCGCACAACAAATCCATTGATTGTGGTCAGGAAGCTCGCATGATTGCCCTTAATTTTACTGCTACCTTTCAATGTGTTATTCAAAGGGTGGGAGTAGGTGGGCACCATCACTGAATTTTTAACTAATACAGTGCAAAGAATTGTTGTTGATGGGCACCATAGTGTGTATAGAAATATTGTGTAAAGAAGTGTTCTTGGCCCATTACTTTCCATGCTATATAAACATTACGTGAGGTTTGGCCTTGATAACAAGACAGTTGTAAATGTAAATAATGTTACTTTTTTACACCAATTCAATCTCCTGAATGTAGATACAGGGTTGCTGGGGTTGCATGATTGTAAGTATGGCTAAGACAGGGTCTCCTCAAAATCCAGATCTTTGCTTTTGTAATTTCTTTTTATTCAGAGCACAGATTGCCTAAAAGATTTTACTTTATGAAAATGGAGAATACTTAACAACAATTTGCAGATAAAATATTTCTATTTAGTTAATCATGGGGGAGGAAGAGAGAAAGGTTGAATTGACGAGCTAAGAACATTTTTGTGTATAAACTACCATAGAAAGACCATAGATAGACGCGAGTGGAAGGACATTTCTGAGGCCTTTGTTCTGCAGTGGCCTAATTATGGTTGATCTCTCTCTCTCTCTCTCTCTCTCTCTCTCTCTCTCTCTCTCTCTCTCTCTCTCTCTCTGTATATATATATATATATATATATATATATATATATTTATATATATATATATATATATATATATATATATATATATATATATATATATATATATATATATGTATATATATATATATATATATATATATATATATATATATATATATATATATATATATATATACACTCACACATACACACACACACACACATATATATATATATATATATATATATATATATATATATATATATATATGCGTGTGTGTCTGTGTCTGTGTCTGTGTATATGTGTGTTTGTGTGTGTGTATGTGTGTGAAAGAGAGAGAGAGAGAGAGAGAGAGAGAGAGAGAGAGAGAGAGAGAGAGATTATGTATATTCACGTGTGTTCGCGCGTTTCAAGTAGAAATTACCTGTAAATCTAAACAATTTTACTCTTTGACACAGCTGGAGCATATATGCATATCAAATTTTATGCATCACACTCAGCTTATATTCAGAAATCTGAAAACGAGTTTACTGCATGGAGCCAGAAATTCACACTTGTATTTTCAGACTGTAAGGGAATGTTTGTTAACGTGAAAAAAAAAATGAAGAATTAATTCCTTTGTGCTACAAATAAGTATTCAAGAGCAACGAAAAAAAAGGTAAGTGGAAAGCTATTCAAGCGCAAAACTCAAATTCATATACATGAGGCTGGAAAAATTACCATAGAGATGAGAAAAACCCAATGTGATTAAATGGACAGAAATTAATACATACAAAACTACATACATACGTAGTTTTATATATATATATATATATATATATATATATATATATATATATATATATATATATATATATATATGCATATATATATATATATATATATATATATATATATATATATATATATATATCTACATATATATATATATATATATATATATATATATATATATATATATATATATATATATATATATATGTATATAAATATATATATATATATATATATATATATATATATATATATATATATATATATATATATATATATATATATATATAACGGATTTTGAGCGAAGCGAAAAATCTATTTTTGGGTGAGATGGCCATGTCGTCCTGATGGAAGTTCCTATAGGGTAGCTTCCTAGGGTATATTACAACTACGGCGATATTCCCAGAGAATTTACCTTAAGGTACCAGAATTCTAACTCCTGGAGCGAGTATCCCTCCTGAAAGGGATATCGCGACATATCAGAGGACGTATTCTTGACACGCCACATGGCAATCTGCATCCCGAACAGAGATTTCATCTCGCAAGGGGCGATTGGCAAGAAACGAATTCGGGAAAGAAAAAGGGGGAGCCGCTCCCAAGGCTCCCTATCTTCCGATTCGTATGCGTGCCTGGCGCCAATCCTGGCGCCATCTGTATTCCTTGTAGCGTACACGAGGTGCTACAGATACTGTATGTAGGGAGGGGTCCTACGGCCCTTTCTTAGAAAGGCAAGGGCGGGTCCATCAGGACGACATGGCCATCTCACCCAAAAATAGATTTTTCGCTTCGCTCAAAATCCGTTTTTTGGGCTCAAGCCATGTCGTCCTGATGGAAGTATACCAGAGCATTACTGTATCTGTGGATTCTCAGAACGTGCCGTACTCCCCGGATGTAATTTTTCCCGGTCGACTAGACCTAGAGACCTAAGATGTTACCGTTATACATCTTTTCAACTAACTATAAACCATGTTGTTAGAGCTTCCTGCCCCCTACAGGGAAGAGTCCTACTAGACTCTGGAAAAGTCTCGAAGAGTACATATACCTATGTATGAATACCAGGCAAGCTAATATAGTGGTCTCGCCCTATATTAAGTAAAGCATAGTTTGTAAAGAATCACTGCGTCAATATGAAATATCGACCAGTTCTCCGCACAATACTTGTATTGGACAAAGGTTTTATATCCGCATAGGAGAAAAACCAATGCAACATAGCTTGCATAAAGGAACAATTCTATTAGAATTATCCCAGATAAGGTACATAGAATGAATGCTCAATTATACCAATAAATTGACACAGGTGAAGGAGACGCAAGGTTCTCAAGAACCAGTTTATTGACAGGCAATAAATAGACAGGTTAACCACAATTATATATATATACATATATACATAAGAAGAGGATAACCCAAAACTTTAAGCATAAGTATGATAGTAAACAGAACTTGTTTATCTGAAAGAAAAAACATTAAATGCCACTTTTAAGATACCGAGGTATCAAAGTCATAAAAGTCTGTATTACAAATCAATGACATTAGCGTTAGAAACGCTCGGCACACATGTCTGCACTTATGCTAGGTTCACCTTCGGAAATGGAACAGTCTACATGGGCAACACAGTGCCCTCACTTAGTTTGTAGTACAGTATGTAACTACACACTCACCCTGGAATTAATCGTCCCAATTAAGACCACTGTTCCTCGCAGAGTTAAACAGTAGGGTTAAAACCGCGACCCACTGCTACCACAGATCTCTTTAGTTCCTCTACTTGCTTCGCATAGTGGTGAAAGAACACTCTGGAAGACTTCCAGCCAGTGTATGAACGGAGATGTTCAAAATCCATACAATTAAAGAAATTTAAGGATGAGGCAACTTTCCTCGGATCGTGACCTGCGGGTGTACTGTCAGGATCCGCTCTGCGAATAAAATATGTGATTTTCGCTCTGAGTTGATTCAGAGATAAATTTGAGCCTGATGTTTTTCCCCTGAATAGTTGACCACCCTTGAAGTCTGAAGTTCTATGAAGATAGACCTTTAGGCATTCTACTGGATATAGAGATGCATCTTCTTTCAGAGGGCAGATTCTCCAGAGACCCCACCTGTTGGTGGGTAACTCATTCTTGGCGAGAAACGTAGGATCCGGAAACAGGTTCAGTTCTCCCCCATCCAGGAACTGAACACGACCTGCCTCTCTCGAGAGGGCTACAATCTCACTAACCCTGGCCCCGGACGCGAGTGCAAAATAGGAAAATAACTTTTTGTGTCAAATCCTTTAACGCACACTCTTCATTGCTCAACAGAGAAGCGAAATGAAGAACTTATCTAAAGACCATGAAATGGGCTTTGGAGGTGCTGGAGGTCTGAGCCTAGCACAGGCTTTCGGGACTTTATTAAAGATCTCGTTACCTAGGTTGACCTGGAAGGCATATAGAATGGGTCTTGTCAAAGCAGACTTACATGCTGAAATCGTGTTAGCTGCCAATCCTTGACCATGGAGGTGGAGAAGAAAGATAAGCAGAAGTCTGTCAAGATCTCCTGCGGATTCTTCGCCTTGACAAAAGGCCACCCATTTTCTCCAAGATGACTCATATTGCCTTCTAGTAGATTTGCACTTATATTCCTCAAGGAAGTCTATGCTGGCTTTCGAAATCCCGAAACGCTTTCTCACCGCTAGGGAGAGAAAATCATGAGCTGCAGGGTCCGGGTTTTCTGTAATGAAGCGCAGACAGTTGACTTCTGGACTCGCTGGGTCAGAACTGGATCAGGTAGCGGTACAAACTTCAGCTACAGTTCCAATGCCAGGGGGAACCACACACTGTTCGGCCACTTGTGGGCCACTATTGCCGCTACCCCTTGAAGGATCTCAGTTTGTTGAGGACCCTCAACAGAAGGTTGTGAGGAGGGAACAGATAAATCTTGGACCATCTGTTCCAGTCGAGGGACATCGCGTCCACTGCTTCCGCTAAGGGGTCCTCGTACGGGGCACGTACAGGGTCAACTTCTTGTTGTCTTTCGTCGCAAAGAGGTCTATCAGCAGTTCTGGGACTTGATTCAGACTGAAGGAGAATGATCCTGCGTCTAAGGACCATTCCGACTCTATCGGTGTGAACCTGGATAGAGCATCCGCCGTCACATTGCGGACTCCTTGAAGGTGAACTGCCGACAGGTGCCACTTCTTCTTTTCCGCCAATCGGAAGATGGCCAACATCACCTGGTTGAGAGGTGGTGACCTCGATCCTTGTCGATTCAAGTATCTCACAACTACCTCGCTGTCCATCACCAACCTTATGTGGATCGAGTGACGCGGGGAGACTTTCTTTAAGGTAAGGAGCACTGCCATAGCTTCTAGAAAGTTTTATGTGAAAGGTCTTGAATAGCTTGGACCAAGTCCCCTGGACTTTTTTCCGATGAGAGTGACCTCCCCATCCCTCCTTCGAGGCGTCTGAGTGAATCGTCACCGACGGGGGAGGTGGCTGAAGAAGAACCGACTTCTTTAGATTTCTGGCTTGGGACCAAGGCCTGAGAAGAGTACTTAGCCGCAGAGGCTGGTCTTCTCAGATCTCTTCGCGCGTTTGATGCATAACTTCTCCAAACTCCGATTGCATCCTTTAGCTGTGCTCTTAGCACTGGGTCTGTCACCGAAGCAAACTGGAGAGAGCTCAGTACCCTCTCCTGCTCGCGTCTTGATATCCTTTCGGAATCTAGAAGTCTCTTGACAGAACCCGCTATCTCCTTCCTTTTCTTCGCCGGGATGGAGAAACGGTGTGACAAAAGGTCCCAGTGGATTCCCAGCCACTGGAACCTTTGTGATGGAGAAAGTCGAGACTTTTTTCTGTTGATATTGAAGCCTAGGTACTCTAGGAACTGGATCACTTGACTGGAAGCTTGCAAGCATTCTGTCTCGGATGCTGCCCACACCAACCAGTCGTCCAGGTAGGCTACTACCTGAATTCCCTTTAGGCGTAATTGTTTGAGAGCTACGCTCGCAAGCTTCGTAAAAATCCTTGGGGCTATGTTTAGCCCGAATGTCATGGCTCCGAAGGCGTATAGTCTTCGTTGTAGCCTGAACCCTAGGTAGGGGGAGAGTCGATGGCTGATTGGAATGTGCCAATAGGCGTCTGACAAGTCTATAGAGACGGAATATGCCCTCTTGGGCAGTAAGGTCCTTATGTGTTGCAGTGTTAGCATTTTGAATTTGCAATTCACTATGAACTTGTTGAGTGGCGACAAGTCCAGAATGACTCTGAGCTTTTCCGAGTCTTTCTTGGGAACACAAAACAGCCTTCCTTAGAAATTGATGGGCTTCACCCTTCGGATCACCTTTTTTCTCCAACTGTTCTTGAACGTACTCCTCCATAACGGGGGTGGAGTGTTGGAAAAACCGAAGGCACGGGGGTGGAGTGCTGTACCAGCTCCAGCCCAGTCCATTCTTGAGTAGGCTGTGGGCCCAGGGATCGAAGGTCCACCGATCCCGAAATTTCAGAAGTCTCCCTCCTACCGGTATCACCTCACTTGGACTGCCGTCCAGAGGTCTTGCCTTCCTGACCACGACCACCCTTGAATCCCCTTCCCCTTGAGGGGCGTCTAGACGAGCCTCTGGCTGCTCCTCTAGGCTTTGCTCGAAAGGAAGTAGACTGCCCTTCGAACGCTGGGGTGATTGCCGTGGACTGTGTCGACACGGCCTGGGGTACCCACTGAAAAGTGGTCGGGGTTTGTGCCATGATCTGGGGCACTGGGGGCAATGGCAATTGCAGTTGCTGTTGCTGTCTAACAGGCTTGGCTGGCTGAGACGGTAGCCTAGTCCTCATAGTCTTCCTCTTTGGTCGAGGACCCTCATCCGGGGAAGACTTTCTTTTGATAGCCAGGCCCCACTTCTGGAGAAGGTTTCTATTCTCCAAGGCGGCCTTATCAACAACTTCTTTGACAAAGTCGGTAGGGAAAAGGTCTTTTCCCCAAATGTTGGAGGAGATTAGTTTCCTTGGCTCGTGCCTCACCGTAGCCGAGGTGAACACGAACTCCCTACAAGCTCTCCTTGCCTTGACGAAGCCATAAAGGTCCTTCGTCACTGTGGCCAGATGAGTCTTGGCCACCACCATGAACATTTCATGGACCTTGGGGTCACTTGCCATCGTCTCGAGAGTAGTCTGAAGAGACATTGAGGCAGCCAGTCTTTCTTTTGTCTCGAACTCTCTTCGCAAAAGAAAGTCAGACAGCTTAGGGAGGTCCTCGCCGAACTGACGTCCAGCAATATCAGCCTCCAACTTTCCAACTGAGAACGTAAGATGGACGTCCTTCTAGTCTTTGTGGTCCATAGGCAGGGCCAGCGACAAGGGTTTACACTCCTCTAGGGAGGGGCAAGGCTTGCCGGCCTCGACTGCTTTTAGTACAGCCGCAAACCCTTTCTGTAAAAAGGGGAAGGCTCTAGTAGGCGAGGACACAAAGGAAGGGAGCTTCCTGTTCAATGCAGCTACCTTTGAGTTAGAGAAGCCCCTCTCTTTCATCGAGGATGAAAGTAGAGCTTGAGCCTTAGCATGGTCCATCACTATGACCTCCTTCGGCTCTGTCTCCTCCTTTGAAGCTGGTTCCTTCCTCAGCCGGACATAACAGTCCGGATATGATGCCTTGCTGGGCCAGAATTCCACCTCCTCCAGGGGAACTGAGCCCAGCTTATCCGAGATGACGATCTTTCCAGTCGTCATCGGCATGTGCTCAGCATACCTCCATGGGTTAGCATCTGAGCACAAGGGAAGGTCTTTCACATTGAGCTTTTTCTGGGGCCCATGTGATTCTGCAAGGCACTGCATTCGCAGTTCCATTGCAGCCGCCTTCTCCTGATTCTCCTTCTGCATTTGTTGGATCATTCCAACAATAGAAGAGAGGGCCTGTCCCAGCTCTACTGGGAGACCGGCCGATGTTGAGGGAATAGGCTCCGGAATCTGAACCGGAGTAGCCGACACCTCGTCGACCTCTACCTTTACAACGTCTGGGGCTTGAACTTCATCCTGGGCTTCTGCCAAGAGGTCTTCCTCCAGACACTCGTCCACATCAGACATCCTGTCATCTAACTGGATGTCTTGCATCGCGACCGCGACTTCAGCATCCACCTGGATCTGAACTTGGGGGATCTCCTCTTGAGGCTGGGGAATCACTGCATCAGCTGATGCCTTAGGAAAAAGATACGCCCTCATCTTCTCACTTGGAAGATAAGGGCCAGAAGTGTTCTTTTGGAAGCCCCTTACCCAGGTACGAAGCTTCTTCCTAGCTATATCCCTTGATTCCGCCGTCCTAGGTGAATCAAAGGCCTCAGTAATCAGGTTAGTGCACACAGTACATACCTGAGGGTCCCAATACCAGAGATCATCCTTGGAGACAGCGCATGCTGCGTGTCTCCTACAAAACTCATGTCCACAGAGGTTCTTGCTGCGGACGTTGCAGAAAGCACTTCCGCACTTCGGAGGGTCCTTCTGTAAAGAGAAGAAATTTCCATGAGTATCAAGTGAACTATGTATCACTGGATATGCATAGTATAGCATAACAATTCAGAAAGGAAAGACACACACTTGTGTTTCCCTCACAACCCATTGTTGCAGCCTTCCAGATAATAAGATCAAATGGTTAATCTCTTCTAGAGTAACCAATGCAAAGTTTCCAGAGGAAACAGGTGGAGCTCACACCTAAGCAATGATTTTAAAATCCTGGATAATAGACAGGAAAGAACTCACTTTCCTATCTGTAGGGCAACAGCAAAGGACTGTGCAAGAAAACACAAAAGTGTTAGAACACACAGTGCTGTACCAAAACCCATACTATAGTTTTCCTCTTACTGTATATGTTATACTGAAGAATACTAGTACAGTATAGGAGGATACGTGCCGGCCGGCACCTGCCGGCCGGCACACACCATAACTAGCTTTAAAGTATACTACTTAAAAGCTATAAGGCGGCAGAACTCTGGTTCAAATGCATGTGCCGGTCGGCAGCAATTGCCGGCCGGCAACAGCCAATGTCGGCCGGCAATGGCTGCCAGCCGGCAACTACACAAGGTAGTACCCAGCTGCTGGCCACACTCTTGGTGACCGGCAGACAAGGGCTGACATTAGCCGGCCGGCAAAGGTACAGGACCGAGGCCAGCCGGCAGCAAAAGAACCAGAGGACTACACCTGCCCGGCTGGCGGCCTCGTAGGCCGGCAGCCGGGTCGGGTACAGCACTAGAAGAAAAATAGGATGGATGCCAGGATAAGAGTGTACACTACCTCCAAGCCCGGCAATCCAAAAGAGTGCATATAAGGAAGGGGAGAATCTAATTCAGGCTTCCTGGCCAATGCCGTCTGGCTCTACAGGCAGGCATGGATGAGGGACCAAGGGAGGTCCGGGCAGCACTCAAAATATAAGACCCTTGCCGGCCGGCAGCTCTGCCGGCCGGCAGGGGGCTGAGTCAATTCCACATCCTAACCTATACTAGGTCCAGATGTAGAACGATGTACAGTACTGTAATGGCTAGGCCATTACGGAGATAGAGGGGGAAGGGACAAAAGAGGGTCCTACCAACCTTGCTTTAGTGACGGATCACCCGCAGCCAAGAAACTTATCTTAGCCTAAGGGAGATCTAAGGGGGGAGGCCAGCAATACTTGCCAGCTCCCAGAGCACCAAAGCAAGGAAGGTGTTGCCACTCCCAGGGAAAGAAACTTATCCTCCCCCGAGAACAGCAACAAGGACTAGTCTGGTAGATCACAAAAGA
>NC_090725.1:190276151-190313651 GCF_036898095.1 Palaemon carinicauda
TCGTCATTTGTTTGAGATGGAGGACGTAGAGATGAGACTAGTCTTGGTGTATATTAAGAAAAGGGTGGTATATGTGTCATGTTGTTCTGTAAAATTTAATCATATATATAGTATACCTGCTCTTACAGTGTATAATAATAATAATAATAATAATAATAATAATAATGATAATAATAATAATAATAATAATAATAATAATAATGATAATAATAATAATAATAATAAACCAATTCCTATTAACCAGCATAAAATAGCAGCAGAAGAGGGACGCCTGCCATCTGCAACAGCTGAACCACGACTAAAGCGTGGGGAAAATCTCACGTCTGAAGGACTCTATAAACTTTCTTAACTATTCTAAAATCTAACCAGCACGTCACCACGCTGATTAACAGTTCACGCGACTGTTAAACCGTTACCGTCCGGGGATTCTTAGGCAAGGACAGCATATGAGGGGCCTCAATGACCTAGACTCATTTCTAATCAATGCGGTGAAACCGAAACCGCAAGGATTCAATCCGCTCATGTATAGTTGGGCCTTCATGTAATGTTCATAATCAATAGCACAAGCGATCTTAATTTCACTCGACACAGACCTTAGCCTTTTGTCGGCTAGGTTTGATGTTTAAGTAGCCACTAACACTCTTTTATTGCGAAAGGATAATTAGGATCAATGTCGAAGGATGTTAAGGAGTGTACAGTCGGCGTCAAAATTGATGCATCAAATTTCAAAAGTTTTTGTTTAAAATTCACTAACTGGCAACTAAAACGCATATCTCAAAAACTTACTATTTTCTCACATTGAAAGCTCCATCAAACAAAATAAAGCTAACATGTAAAGCACAAATATCCAATCTATGATATTTATAACAATCATAAGAAACAATCACAATAATAGATATTATTTCAAAGCATAGTAATTACTTCAAACTATCGAGATGAGACAATTAGAAATTTTCATTCAAAACAGGATTACCAAAATTACCTATGTATACTTCGAGCGATGCGGAAACAAATATTCAATGTCATAGTACATTATTAGTTATATCAGTGAAGATGCATAAAACCAGGCCAGTATCAATAGAATATAAAGGTAAAATATCCTTATCCTAAACATATCACTCACAAATGCACATCGATTCAACAAAGAAATTGGGTGTAATCGGTAGTCCTAAATGTTGTTTCTAAGACCCGGCGGTTCAGACTCTGCTTCAGCCTTAGCTTCAGCTTCGGCCCATGACATAAAGGTAACATTATCTACCCAACCTATGAATTACCATCCATGTCATACTAGATTGGGGAGGGGAGAATTTTCCTTAATACTCCACCAACTGCCAGTGCATACCAAAGAGGGGGCTTGGCTCAGGTTCATCAGCATCAACCGTAGTCGCAAACTCCTGACATACAGTAATTTCTGACACAGAAACTTTTGTGGCGTTACCAATTAGTATATTTTATTCAATTATTCACATCCTCTTTATGTGATAACAGGTATCAGTCATAGAAGGCATTTCCTCATTGAATGGTCTTTGTTCATTCCATAAATATTCTTTAAAATAAAAAGAATTTTCCCCTAGAAACATGTGCGGTGGCTCTATATGTTTTAACGAGAGTTTAACATTGAATGGTGTGACGGCCGAGAGAGGGTTGTGAACTCAAAAGCAGGATGCAGTCAACTGAGTTGTTTATTAAGGAACACTCTCCTTTATATACAAAACCTCAAGGCAACAGGACATAACATGTTCGAGAGACAGACAATATTACAGAGCAAAACCGGAGACATGATCATTCAGGTTCTTTTTAGTGCGAGGGAAGAGCGCATATACAAGCATAATATATACAAAATAATTATGTACAATTGTGTGACACACGGTTGGTACATGGCTCCCCCCCCCTAAAAATGACATACTGTACATGTTAAATAGGGCCCCCTGATCTAGAGAGGTGACCTGTAGGCGGGTCATCTGGCAGAAGATAAGCAGGTTTTAGACGATCAATGGAGACCCAGTCTTCTTTGCCCCGAATGTTTAGTAGGAATGCTTTCGGACTGTGTCGGATCACAAGGAAAGGGCCCGTGTAAGGGGGCGTTAGTGGTGGCTTGCTAGTGTCGTTGCGCAGGAAGACGTGCGTTGCAGAGTGCAAGTCCGTTGGTATGTGATGCTTCGCTGGGGGCTTGTAAGTCTGGCGGCACGGAGTAAATTTTCCCACGACGTGACGTATGGGCTGGAGATCGTCGGAGGAGGTTGTAGAAGGAAAAAAATTCGGCAGGGACGACCAACGGGTCGCCATACACCATTTCAGCTGCCGAGACGTCGAGGGCGTCTTTAGGAGTGGTCCTTAGTCCCAGGAGGACCCAGGGAAGCTGAGTAAACCAGTTGCAATCCTTGCAGCGGGACATCAAAGCTGCTTTGAGGGTGCGATGAAAACGTTCAATCATTCCATTGGCAGCGGGGTTGTAGGCCGTTGTCTGATGTAGGGTGATGCCCAGGAGATTCGCTAATGACGTCCACAATTGAGAGGTGGAAGTGGTTCACCTGTCAGAAGTAATATGCTCAGGGATACCGAATCTTGAAATCCATCCAGAGAGTAAGGCAGATGTACATGAGGCGGACGTTGCAGTTTCCATGGGAATGGCTTCAGGCCAACGAGTGGACTGGTCGATGACGGTAAACAGGTAACGATGTCCTTGTGATGTGGGTAGGGGGCCTACAACGTCGACGTGAATGTGTGCGAAACGACACTGAGGTTGAGGAAAGGTGCCCACTCCTGAATCCGTGTGTCGATGTACTTTGGAAGTTGCAGCTGTGCAGTAGAACGGCACGAGGGATGTGAAAGGCCGTGAATAAAATCAAACACCTGTCGGCGCATGGGAGCAGGAATCCAAGGTCGCGGTCTACCAGTACTGACGTCACAGAGGAGGGTGGTGTTTGAGTCTTCGAGGGGAAAGTCTTCCCAACGGAGGGACGTGCAGGATGTCTTACAAGCTGGATACTCTGGATCCTGTCGTTGGGCTTCAGCGAGGGCGTTGTAATCCAATCCTAGTTGAACGGCAGCCAACGTGTTTCTTGACAGGGCATCGGCAATAGGATTCATTTTCCCAGGGACGTATTGGAGGGTGCAATTGTATTCAGCCACGGCGGAGAGATGTCGGCGTTGACAGGCGGACCAGGCGTCAGACTGTCCAGTGAAGGCGTGCACCAGAGGCATGTGGTCTGTGCGAATGACGAAGGGCGTACCTTCTAAGAAATAGCGAAAGTGACGGACAGCCAAGTGCACCGCCAGCAATTCTCGATCGAAGGTAGAATAACCCGATTCTGCCTTGGACTGTTTTCTGCTGGAGAAGGCCAATGGGCGGGGCGAGCCTTTGACCACCTGCTCGAGTACTGCACCAATAGCGATGTCACGGGCATCGGTGGAGAGAAGGAGAGGGGCATGTGGGATAGGAAAAGTGAGAGCCGCAGCAGTTGATAGGGCCTTCTTTGCATTGCAGAAGGCTGCTTCTTGAAGGGGACCCCACTTCAGGTCCTTTGGCTTGCCCTTGAGGGAGGCGTAGAGGGGAGCAAGAGTGGCGGCAATGGCTGGCAGAAAACGGTGATAATAGTTGATCATGCCCTAGAATTCCTGCAGAGTTGCTACCTTCTCAGGGAGGGGATGGACTCCTTCAGGAGTGATACGGTGCCCTAAGAACGACACTTCGTTGGTGCCAAAGGTACACTTGTCGTACCGGACTACAAGGCCGTTTTGTTGCAGGCGGTCGAGCACGATGCGCAGGTGACGGAGGTGTTCCTCTTTTGAGGAGAAGAACACAAGTATGTTGTCCACATAACATACACAGAAAGGGAGGTCCCCTAAGATGCCATCCATGAGACGTTGAAACGTTGCCCCAGCATTACGAAGGCCAAAACAGGAGTAATTGAAGGTGTATGTACCAAACGGAGTGGTGATGGCGGTCTTGGGGATGTCTTCTGGGTTCATAGGCACCTGATAATACCCCTTCAGGAGGTCGAGCGTAGAGAAAACCTTTGCTTTGTGCAGGTAGGAGGTCACGTCGGCAATGTTTGGGAGGGGGAAGTGATCTGGTTCTGTTTGCATGTTCAGGCGCCTGTAATCTCCGCACGGACGGAGGGAGCCGTCTTTCTTCAGAACGATGTGTAAGGGTGATGACCATGGGCTGGAGGCCTTTTGGCAAAGGCCCATTTCCTCCATTTCGGCGAACGTCTGTTTGGCGGCTGCCAATCGTTCCGGTGCTAGACGTCTGAATTTTGCGAAGACTGGGGGTCCCGTCGTTTTGATATGGTGATAAATACCGTGCTTGGTAGGAACCGTGGGTGTTTGGCGAAGTTCTGGACGGAAAACTTCCGGGTACGACGTGAGGAGGTGGGCGTAGGCATCCGTGGATGCGCTGATGTGGAGAGCGAGGTTAGAGGGGGCGGGTTGAAAAGGTGTCGACAAGTACGAGTCTGCGTTGACCAATCGTCGGTGGGCGATATTAACCAAAAGGTGGAAATGAGAGAGGAAATCTGCACCAAGGATTGGCATTGTGACGTCAGCAACGAGAAACTTCCAATTGAATTTACCGTTTCCGAACGATAATGTGAGGTTCTCGTAACCATAGGCGGGTATCGCAGATCCGTTGGCAGCTACCAAGCGGACGTCGGCAGATGTAGACAGACTACGTCGTGCCTTGAAGAGTTTCCTTGGCAAAAGAGAACGACAAGCACCCGTGTCTACCAAAAATCGCACGCCCATTCCTGCATCCTGTAAAAAGAAAAGATTAGAAACATGGGAGGCCACCGCCACAAGCGATGGCCTACTTACACGTTTTTTTTTCGGCCACTGACAATCCTTGGCACATTTCTTCGCGGTTGCCCCGAATCTGAAGAGGTAGTAGCAAAACTGCGGCAGATGGGAGGTAGTAAGTGGCTGTAGAAGTTGTTCGTTGGGGCGCGAGCGATTGGTGGGTGGTGGACGGCTTTGTCGCCGCTTCGGCACGTCACGGGGTAGGCGTGTATGTCCTACGGCATTCATGTCAGCTTCGGTTGACGTTGAATAGGCATCCTCGTCGTCAGGGGTGGAGGCGTTGATGGAGGTCTTGAAGTGGCTGTCCATAAGGGCGTCGGCTTTGGTCATCAAGTCCTTTATGGGTAAACTATCGACATCGGGTATGTCAGCGCGTATAGGTCCGGGTAAACGGCGTATCCAAAGGGCACGAAGTAGGTTCACCTCACGAGGAGAGACGTCTGCGGCAGGTTGAAGGCGAGCGATACTGGTCATTTCCCTGAGGGCAAGCGAAGCCCTTTGGTACCCCAACGGTTGTTGCGAGAGCTGAAAAAGCTTTGCTATACGGGCGGCTGGCGACAGCGAGTACTGCTGCAGAAGGTATGTTTTGAGGGCGTCATACGCTATTGGGGTGTCTCCTTGTTCACAAAGCCAGTTGGATATTTCTGAGAAGGTGTCCTCGGGTATCGCCGCGAGAACATAATCCGCTTTGGTGGTTGAGCGAGTCACGCCCCTGATACGAAACTGGACTTCTGCGTGCTGAAACCAAGCAAACGCCTCTCCGCTGGCAAACGATGAAAGTTTGACTGGAGCGGCCGCAGCACCAACTGCCGTAGAGTCCGTCATAGTACCAACGATGAAGGGGCGAGGGGGTGGGGGTGGAAGGCGGTGGGAGCGAGTCGACTTCCGGGGTCACCAATGTGACGGCCGACAGGGGGTTGTGAACCCAAAGGCAAGATGCAATCAACTGAGTTGTTTATTAAGGAACACTCTCCTTTATATACAAAACCTCAAGGCAACAGGACATAACATGTTCGAGAGACAGACAATATTACAGAGCAAAACCGGAGACATGATCATTCAGGTTCTTTTTAGTGCGAGGGAAGAGCGCAGATACAAGCATAATATATACAAAATAATTATGTACAATTGTTTGACACACGGTTGGTACAATGGCAGCAAGAATGAATGAATATAAGCAATAGCCTGAGGTGATCCGTAAATGGACTTTCTACCTTTATAGTGTTGCATCTAAAGTTATTATGATTACTTTTATAATATACAAAAAATTTTAGAATATGAATAATGAAATATAAACTAGCTGCAAATCGGGACTCATATTGTTTATGAGATCAGCATTATCCCTCGTTGATGTCGCTCATTATCACGCAGTTCACTGTAATGTTGCTTCATTTAACAGCATATTTAAGAAGGCTACATGATAGCAGTGTCTTTTTAATTGTAGATATTACCTTGGAATTTGGTAGGAACAGAGAAACTGTTTCCCATTAAACACGGAAATTTTCATTTGGATATGTGAATTATTCTAAGAACAATTCACTCCACCGCCGAAAATAGCCATTCAACTCATAACTAAATAAGCGTTTGCTGTGGCTTTTCTATGGCAGATACCAACATAAAAATTGGTATGGAAAAGGTAGATATCCATCCCCTTAATCCGTGAAACTTTCATTTGAATGTAAAATATATTCTATAGGAAATTGACGGTGCCGCCGAAAACCAGCCTTCCATGGATATATATATATATATATATATATATATATATCTATATATATATATATATATATATATATATATATATATATAGATATATATATATATATATATATATATATATATATATATATATATATATATATATATAAATGGCTACTATGACTTTTCTATAAGTATCAATACGAAACTTAGTAGGAATTTAGTTCATATATCAGCTATATTAACCCTATGAAAATAATTTTGGATACATGTAAAACTCTAGAAGTATACGGCTCCTCCATGATTCTTTAGCTAAAAGTCGTCACTTACGAACAAGAGTAACAGCCAGGGCATGCCTATAACATTTAAGAACATGAAAATTGGCAGAAACAAAGCTTATGTATCGAAATAATCCCTTAAAATTTTCTTTTAATATATTTATTGGTGCAGGAGTTATTTACCCCGCCGTCGAAAATATCAGCTACTTTCTCCCCCACTCAGCGATAATAATAATAGGAATGATTGAGCTATGGGTTGGTTGAGCTTCGTTAGGGACAAAAATTATAGATATTACCACGGAATTTGGTAGGAACAGAGAAACTATGTTTCCCATCAATCCCTGAAATTTCTTGGAACGATTTACTCCACAGCCGGAAATAACCATTCAACCCATACCGAAATAAATGTTTGCTGTGGCTTTTCTATACCAGATATCAACATGAAAGTTGGCATGAACAAAGTAAATTTACATCTCACTAATCTCTGAAAATTTCATTAAGAATTGTGAAGTATCTACGAATAATTTACGGCGCCGGCGGAAATCGAACTCCCGTGGGTAAAGAAAATGGTTACTGTGACTTTTCTATGGTGATTATCAATACCAGATTTGGTATGGTAGTAGTTCATATAAGAACCCTCTAACCCTGTGAAAATACTTTGGATATATATAAACTCCAGGAGTAGCTTGCTGATCCTCACTGAGTTTTTAGCTAAAAATCGTCACCTACGAACAAAAGTGAAAGCCAGGGAATGCCTATAGCAAGTATGAACATAAAAATTGCCAGAAGCAAAGTTTATATATATCTAAATAATTAAGATTTCATTTGAATATACTTAATGATATAGGAGTTATTAATCACGCCGCAAAAAATATCAACTGGTCCCGCCAACCTGCAATAATAAAAAAAGGGAATGACTGGGATTTGGGTTAACTGGGCTGTGGATTGGATGATATTTGTTGGGAAAATTTTGTTATTTAATATAAGGTCACTCACTTTCTTTTTTTTTTTTTTCGTTTTTTTTTTTTTTATTGAAATGTACCACCCGTGTGTCACACGATCGTCTTCTCTTCCTTCCTTCTCCTTTGGAATCTCTAGGGACCTATTCTGTTATTCTTAATCTCCATCTATTGTTTGTCCTTTTCATTATATGACCTGTCCATGTCCATTTAATTTTTTACATGTTGTTAAAATATCCTCTATTCTAGTTTGTTTTCGTATCCATGTTACTCTTTTTCTGGCTCTTATTTATATTCCCATCATTATTCTTTCCATACCTCTTTGTTTTGTAAGTAGCTTATGTTTTAAGGCTTTAGTAAGGACCATATTATGAGATATTTTTATTTTTAGAGAAAGTGGCATTTTACATTTCGTGATATGCTCTCTATCCAATACTCATCTTTTTTTTTTTTTTTTTTTTTTTTTTTTTTTTTTTTTTTTTTTTTTTACCCTTGGAAAACACTTACTGTCTGTCCTAAGTATGTATATTCATTAACAATTTACAAGTTCGTCCATAATTCATATTTGTTGTCTGCATTTTCATTGAACATTATCATAGTTTTACTCATATAAATTTTCATTCCTACATTTCTGCTTTTTCCATTCAAATCCTCTATAATCATTTGTAATTCCTCCAATAATTCACTAAACACAATCCTGTTTTCTGCGAATCCTAAGGTATTCCTTATTAATATTAATTTTGATATCTTCCCAAACTAAGTTCCTAAAACCTTCTAAGCATGCTGTTAATAATTTAGGCGAGATATGATCTCCCTGTCTAAATCCTTCTTTGATAGGAATTTTTTCACTATGTAGATTTAGGATTACTGTACTCCCTGTATAGATATCTTCAAGTGCTGTTACATATGATTCTTCTATTCCTTATTTTTGATCGGTTTGATTACTGCTGAGGTTTCGACAGAATCAAAAGCTTTCTCAGAGTCTATAAATGCCTTACGTCGTGGTTTGCCATTTTGTGATGATTTTTCCATTAGCAGGTTAATAATATGGATATGGTCAGTTGTTGAATACCCCCTTCTAACGCTTCCCAGATCTCTTGATTAGTTTAAGTCTAGCTGTCTTTCTATTCGGCGTTATATGATGCTTATAATATTTCATATATTACGGAGACTAAGCTTACCGTGCGGTAATTTTTCAGTTTTTTTTTGTGTCCCTTTTTGTGAACTATTATAATGATAAAGTTTTCCCAAGCTTTATGTATAGAGTTTTGTGAAATTTAATACCAGCAAATCTCCTCCATCTATTAATAAATCAATTACTAAGACACTTTTTCCTGCTGCTTTGCCTATTTTCATGCTTTTTAATGTTTTTTTTTCTTTACTACTACTGATACGTTTGGTACCGACTTAAGTGTTTCACTATTTCTATTAGTCAATCTACTCCGAGGTCCTTTGCGTCAATAGGCGTAGGGGGAGATAATGATGATGACGAATCTATTTCTTATATCACTATTGTACAGCGTTGTATAGAAATTCTATGCAATTTCTATCACTCCATCTCTATTGTGGATAATATTTCCATTTTCATCATGTAAAGCAAATATCTTTTGGCGTCACGTTTCAAGTCTTATTTTCATCAATTTGTTGCTTTTTCCTTTGAATAGCGTTGCTTCAATTTTGGTCTGATTGTGATTACGAACATCTTGGGTTTTTAGTTTGTTTATTTCTTTTTGGATAGTCCTTCTAATTTTGTTTAATTACTCTTGGATTTTCCCCTCATTTCCTATATTTTCTTTATTGGGTTTCTGACAGTTTTCTTTGATCTCGTTTAGGAACTTTTCCACCTATTTTTTGTGCTGATGACAATACAAGTTTTGTTAAATTACTTTTCATTTCCTTTTTACCTGCCTCCATATCGTCATGTACCTGGAAGTACTTATTTTTGGTACCTAAACTAAACCCATCAGATTTTTCTCTTACTATATATATATATATATATATATATATATATATATATATATGTGTGTGTGTGTGTGTGTGTGTATATAATATAGATATATAAAGTATGTATTGTATACCTATTTAGATATCTAAACCAAGTTCTTAAAGTAATTCATGGACTTCGATAGTTTGTTTTTTTATACATTAATACTCCCCATACCGTGTATGAATAATTTGACCAAAAGAAAGAATTGCGGAACGGGGAATGAAAATATGAAGACGAGAAGGAAAGAAAAAAAAGGACTTTTAAATGGAATTTTAGATTCATTCTTACCGTAAATGGACGAGGAATAGCGAAGCAGTTTTGCAGAAAAGAGAATAGAAAATGTAGAAAGCAACGTATTCCGGTTGAAAGGAAGTGTCTTCTTTTTCTCCCTGCCCAGGCTGGCCATTTCGGAAGCTCTTCCCTTGACTACAATTTAATATGGTGAACTTTGTATCTTGAAAGTTTTGCCAGAGGGGAAAAACATTCGGAAGGCGACCGAGAGATAGATAAAAAGATATTGCCTTGGAGAATTTAAAAATACATATATTCCCTACTATGCAGAGGAGTGAAATGGGTTTTGTAGGAGGAAATCTGTGAAAAGGCAATGTCTGTTATGGAAATCAATTTGCATGGAAACAAATATAGATCGAATCAATCCTAATAATTTAAATACCACTCTGTGACTTTTTTCTAATCGTAACAAATTTAAGGAGAGAATTAAGAACCCTATCCATCCGAGATTGCTGACAGATCAAACATTTCATTACCAGCGTCGGGTGGAATTGGGAACACTTGTTTCATATTATTATTATTATTATTATTATTATTATTATTATTATTATTATTATTATTATTTTCATTATAAGCTAACCTTTAAATCCCAGCTGGAAGAGCAATATGCTGCAAGCCCACGGGCTCTAACAGGGAAAAAGTAGCCCAGTCAGGATAGGAAACAAGGAAACGAATAAACTACAAGAGAATTAATTTAATCAAAATAAAATATTTTAAGAAAAACAAAAACATCAAATTAGATCTTTCATGTATAAACAATAAAAAAACTTTAAAACAAACAAAAGGAAGAGAAATAAGAACAGTGTGCCAAAGTATGCCCTAGAGCAAGAGACAGTGAAAGGCCATGGTACAGAGGCTAAAGGGTACCTGACACTTGCACGCATTCGTGGCACGCACTGGCACGCATTGATGCGCGAACTCGCGTGAACGAGTCGTGAAAATGTCATGAACAGTGCGGGAACGATGCGTGGCATGCGTGCCATGCATGCCCAGAACTTTGAAATGTTTAAAGCTTGTGGCACGCATTGGCACGCCAAAAATAGTCGTGAAATATGCGCGAACTGGAGTGAACTAGAGTGAACAGTACGGGACGATGCATGCCAGTGCGTGCCAATGCGTGCCATGCTTCGCATTCCACGCACTGTTCACACATCGTGCACGCTAGTTCGTGCATCGTTCACGCCAGTTCACGACATGTTCGGGCATCGCAGCCTTCCCACTGACATTGTCACGCATTGTACTCCCGCATTGTCTCGCACTGTTCACTCCAGTTCACTCCAGTTCGCGCATCGTTCACTCCAGTTCACGCTAGTTCCCGCATCGTTCACTCCAGTTCATGCCAGTTCCCGCATCGTTCACTCCAGTTCACGCCAGTTCCCGCCGGTTCACGCCAGGTCCCGCATGGTTCACGCTAGTGCACGTCTACTCCGCCAGTGGAGCTCTTGTGGGATTAGGGGGTGTATAAATTGAGGTCTGAGGACATTCCTAGCCATTCCAAAGCTCGCCAGCTAAGAGATAACATGCCGAAAGGTAGACAGCCAAAGGGAAGGGGGAGGAAAATGGACGTGATAGAGGAGACCGCTGATCAAGATTCTCCTCATTCATCATTTTCAAGTCTCAATTTGGTCATCCCAGAGACACAGCAGGATACAAGCAAGAGCCAGGTATCCAGTGATGATAAACTAAAGAAGAAGCGGGTTCGGGTGTCTAAGAAGGACATCCCTGACTACCAGTGGACAGAAGAGAGGGAGACTACGTTGGCCGACCTTGTCAAGGAGAACCCCATGCTGTTTGACAATAAACACAAGGAGTGGATCAACAAGGTTTTGAAGAACAGCAGGTGGGAAGATATAGGAAGGCAGCTGGATCCTCCTGCCACTGGTGCCCAATGCAAAAAGCGATACGAGAACTTGAGGACGAGGGTTGGCAAGATTATGAAAAAGGAGAAAAAGAGTGGAGCTGGCCAGGCCCAAAGGACTGGCCGTGATGACTTCCTCATGGACACTTGGTCGTTCCTCATTCAACACATCGTCCGGGGAGAGACAGTCTCATGTGAGCAGTTTCGTGGCTCCGAAGGAGGTGCAGAGACAGTCAGCGATGTCGACGATGATGTGAGGTCGACAGGTTCTCACAGCCATGCATCTATCAGCACCAGGAAGGACAAGGGGAAGGGGAAGGGGTCCAGCCGAACACTTAACACCGCTCACAGCGACACCTGTGTGTTGGAGAAGGATTTTAGCAATATATTGAGGAATGTGAGTATTCATTGTTTTTGACATATGCAATCTGTTGCATTAAAATGCTGTACTAAATTGTTACAATGTTTGTTATATATATATATATATATATATAATATATATATATATAATATATTTTTATAATATTTTTCATGTTTCAGCTTATGTCGAAAGCAGATTCGGTCGCCCCCACGTTCATGGGCCAGCACAAGATTGTGCACGATTTTGCGTGCCTGCTGGAAGGCTACATGCGTGCCATCCCAGTACACCGATGGCACGAATTCCAGATAGAGTGCTTCAATCTTGCACACCGCTACAGGGACGAGAGTCAGGTCTTCCAGCAGGCACAGCAACAACCATTAGTGACCTTGGCAGGCCCACAGCAGCAGCAACCTTGGCAGCCCCCTCAGCAGCAGCAACCTTGGCAGCCCCCTCAGCAGCAGCAACCTGGCAGCCCCCTCAGCAGCAGCAACCTTGGCAGCCCCCTCAGCAGCAGCAACCTTGGCAGCCCCCTCAGCAGCAGCAACCTTGGCAGTCCCCTCAACCAGGACCCTCGCAGGCACAGCCAGAGCAGCAGCAACCTTGGCAGTCCCCTCAACCAGGACCCTCGCAGGCACAGCCAGAGCAGCAGCAGCACATCGTCCCGCCAGTCATAACTGGATGCCGCATTCAGGCCCTTCTTCCTTGCCCCGTACCACGGAGTGGCACCCAGGGATGCCAACTCCACTGTCATCCACCCCTGTCCAGGTGACTTCACCATCAGCGTCAGTGTCGTCACCCACCCTTGTCCAGGCTCCTTCACCATCACCTTCATTAACGTCGCTGTCGTCATTCAAGACTCCATTGACCTTCCCTGTCCTGACCCCGGGGACCATCGACAGCAACCTAGATGAGGCCATGACACCCTCACCCCTCTACTCGTCCAAAGAACTTGACACCCCACCAGTCAAGGACTAGGAAATTTAAATACTTTTAAATATTTGTACATAAATGAAGTGTGATATTTGTACATATATGTTGTTTTAATGTAAATAAAATATTTATATATTTCCAATCACTTATTTTTGTCTATTACCTTAAAATACAAAGAAAGAAACAGTAAAGTAAAAAATAATAAAAGGGAAGAAAAATAAACCCCCCCAAAATTTTATATTTGCTGTCTTAATGTGAAAAAAAAATTATATCTTATATCAAACTATTTCTATAACTTTATAATGAAGAGAAAAAAAAGGAAACGAAAAAATTAATGAAAAGGAAAGAAAAATAAACCTAATATATTTTTATATATGCTGTTTTAATGTGAATAAAAATTGATATCTTATTTCAAACTATTTCTATAACTTTATAATGAAGAGAAACAAAAAGGAAACGAAAAAATTAATGAAAAGGAAAGAAAAATAAACCTAATAAATTTGTATATTTGCTGTTTTAATGTGAAAAAAAAAATTGATATCTTATTTCAAACTATTTCTATAACTTTATAATGAAGAGAAACAAAAAGGAAACGAAAAAATTAATGAAAAGGAAAGAAAAATAAACCTAATAAATTTTTATATTTGCTGTTTTAATGTGAAAAAAAAATGATATCTTATTTCAAACTATTTCTATAACTTTATAATGAAGAGAAACAAAAAGGAAACGAAAAAAGTAATGAAAAGGAAAGAAAAATAAACTTAATAAATTTTTATATTTGCTGTTTTAATGTGAAAAAAATTATCTTATTTCAAACTATTTCTATAACTTTGTAATGAAGAGAAACAAAAAGGAAACGAAAAAATTAATGAAAAGGAAAGAAAAATATAAACCTAATAATTGTTTATATTTGCTGTTTGAATGTAAAAATAAAATGATGTCCTATTTCATGCACACATTTATTTTCCTCTATTACCAATCAAGACCCAAAACTTTTGTTTTAAATAAAAATGAACTGAAAAATAAACCCAAGAAATTTTTAAGTTTGCTGTTTGAATGTAAAAATAAAATGATGTTTTATTTCATCAACATACTTATTCTTCTTTATTACCTTAAAATGAAGAGCAAAACAAATTTTTTCTGTTTGCTGTTTTAATGTAAAAATAAAATGATTTCTTATTTCAACACACTTTTTTCTCTATTACCTTGTAATCAACAGCCTAAAAACTTTTCATGTTTGCTGCTTTTAAAGTTAAAATAAAATGCTTTCTTAATACTTGTACATATTTTATGTCTGCTATTTATATGTAAATCAAATGCTTTCTTATTGAAACAAAAATAAAGGGCAACAAAAAATACAAACGAAAAAGATAGGTTTCTTTTATTAACAAAATGGAACAACTATACAGCTCATGCAGGTACTACAATTTTTTCTTGCTAAGGGACAGCACCAGCAGGGGACATGTAGTAATGTGAAAGGTAGTCTCGCAGATCCTTTGCATCCTTCTGGATATGATGGCCGGGTAGAGTCATCAGCCCCTGCAGGTTTTGCTCATTCCTCCATGCACCAGGGATCAGAGCATGTGTGTCCGGATCTTCGTAGTCCACTTCTGACAAAGCACCTGGGTATTTGATGAGGACGAGGTTGTGCATGACAAAGGCACACATGGTGATCAGGTTGATGTTGTTGGGCTTCTGCTGCATCGTCGTCAAGAAGCAACGGAACCTTTGACTTAAAATTCCCAAGGCATTCTTAACGACACGTCGGGCACGAGACAACCTGTAGCTATATATGCGTTCTCGTAGGACTTGTGACCGATGGGAGAATGGTTTCATCATCCAGGTTCGGAGAGCAAAGGCGTCATCCCCAACGAAGTGATAGGGCACTGGGTGGTCATCAATAGGGATTGGTTCTGGTTGAGGCATTCCAGCTCTGTTGTCTTCTACAGCATCATGCAGAGAACAGTTGCTCCATGTTCCTCCATCCGACGCACCACCCTCTGCCCCAACATCCACATAGAGGAACTTGTAGGAAGCATCTGCCACTGCCATCAGTACAATGCTGTGGAAGCCCTTGTAATTGTAGTAGTAAGAGCCAGCATTGCATGGCTTCTTTATGGCAATGTGCTTTCCGTCCACAGCCCCCAGACAGTTGTGATAATTTCATGAGGAGCTGAATCTGGCAGCAACTTCCTTCCATGCCTCTTCAGTTTTGGGGCAACGCAGCAGTTCGTCCTTGTAGGCCGCGATGATGGCTTTACAAACCTCAGGTATTAACTTGCTGATGGTACTTGCTTCAACCCTGAAGCTGTACTGCAGACTTTGATAGGAATTTCCAGTGGCTAAAAAGTGGAAGGTGATAGCAAGCTTGAGTCCAACTTGAAGCGGTTCCCTCATGAAGGTGGACTGCTTCAGGAGGTGCGGGGTTAACTTCTCAATCATCTCTTGAAACAGGTCAGGTGTGATTCTGAGGTAATTTTTGTAGCCCCTTAGATCTTCCTTGTTGAGTTCAGTCAATAGACTGTCATAGTGTCCAAACGACTGCCTTCTGGTTAACCATTCCCTGACCCACACTTTCCTTTGTATCTTTCTTCGAGGTAGGGTTGGCTTTTGTTTCTCTTTTTCCTTTGCCAGCCTTTTCTGATGCACTCCAACAAATGCTACAGCAGCTACCAGGTATAGGTATCTTCTCCTCAATGCAATGGTGTGTCTGACAGAAAGCATTGTTGTCTCGTCCGAAGCCAATCCAAGAATGTCCTTGGGTTGGAGAAGCCCCGTTTTTATATGGAGTGGCCAATTCATGAACTGGCGTGAACGATGCGTGAACGATGCGGAATGATACGGAAAGATGAGTGAACGTTTCGTAAACTTCTCGTGAACTAGGCATGCCAATTCGTGCCATGGCGTGAACGTCGCGTGAACTTGTCGTGAACTATGCGTGAACGTGTCGTGAACTGGTCGTGAACTGTGCGGGAAAAACCCAGAGCGTGCCACAAAGTGGCACGCACTGGCACGCATCAATGCGTGCCAGTGCGTGGCAAAAATGCGGGCAAGTGTCAGGCAGGCTTAAAGCACAAATTTGTGGCACGCATTGTCACGACTCGAGTCATGAACTGGCGTGAACTCGTCGTAAACTGGAGTGAAGTGTTCGTAAACCCGTCGTGACATCGTGGCATGTGGTGATGAGAATTTTGAAATGTTCAAAATTTTGGTCACGACAAAATTTCGTGACCGGGTCGTGAACTATGTGCGAACTGTTCGTGAACTCGTTGGGACGATGCGGGAAGTGCGCAATCTATGCGCAAACTATGCGTGAACTCGTCGTGAACTCGTCGTGCCAGTTCGTGTCAATGTGGACAGGTCATCTGTGATTTAAGGTATTTTTTTTTTTTTTTTTTTTTTTGATCTTCCAGTTCGTGCCACGAAATGTCATGACTTGGCTAAAAAGTCGTGCAAGTGTCAGGGTACCCTATGCACTACCCAAGACTAGAGAATATTCGTTTGATTTATTGGTATCTTTTACCCTTACCAAGTGGAAAGTAACTATTGAGCTATTACAGTGTAGTATATAACCCCATGAGAGAAGAATTGTTTGGTAATCTCAGTGTTGTCAATAGTATGAGGACATAGGGGAATGTGGAAAGAGTAGGACAGACTATTCGTTGTGTGCAAAGACAGAATAAGCCGTAACCAGAAAGAGGGAACCAATATAGCACTATCTGGCCAGTCAAAGGACCCAGTAACTCCCCAGCGGTAGTATCTCAATGGGTGGCTGTAGATCTGAAACATGACTTTCAATCCTAATGTTTAGAGGTTTCACAAAACTATTTAGACAAATATTCTCATAAGAAATATAAAGCTGTGATGTATAATGAAGAAATTCATCTCCTTATGTGAAAATAATTCGGAACTGTGAAAGAAAGCAAATCGAAAATGAGATGGGTGGGAATGATATGTGAAAAGTATACTATTTCATAGAATCGTTACAGTGAAAAACTTCATAACCTACAGAAACCGACCTATGATTTGGATCAAAGAAAATAAATATGCCTCCATTATAAGATTAAGTAAAAGTCCGACTATAATTTAGTAGACAGTATTAAACCTCACAACAGTTTTATGACCGGCTGTGTTTCAAAATAAAAAGTATGATTATATGCTCTCCCTTTTCTCTTCCTGTCTTAGAATTCTAGTGTTCGTCCATTTAATATAATGCACCTGAAAAAGGAGACTATTCTGCCGTTATAATTGTTTTAATACATTTCTTGAATCACACCAAGACTATGGAACTCAAATAACAGAAATAAGATTGCCGTTGTGACTTGGATACAATTAAAAGTCAAAAACATGTTTTCTTAACTTGTTAGCAGACGGTAAAAACTTATTATTTCAAATAAAGCTCCAGTATATGTAATCTGCAGGATCCCTTATCCGGTAGCTGGGTCCAGCATTATTATTTTTTTTTATTGGAATGGAATTCGACCTATTCTATATTTGTACGACCAGTGCGAGTGATAGCAATCTAATTTCCTTCTAAATCCAGCGGCTTTAAACCATTTCACATTTTAGATTCTATTTATATTTCCGTGATTGCATGCAAGTGTCTTTTTTTTCTGATTCTGGAAGAATAGGAAGAGAAAACCCCGGAAGCTATCATTTTCTTTTTTTCGCCTGTAGTTGGGTTCTTTAACACTTAGAGCATATTTTAAGGACGTTGCGTGTAGTAGGAAGGAAAGAATGTATATTTGAATCACATGTCTGACACCAGTGATGTATGGGAGCTTTTATTTAATTTAGATTTTTCCAACCAAGAGTAATTAAAAAGATACTTTTTACTCTTTATATATTTGTAACCGGTGAGTAACTGAAAGATATTATCATCCTTATTTCTAACATTATAGAGAATTGAAAATAAATGTGATTTTGTCGTACACTGGAAAGAAAAACCCAAAATCGGAGATGACACTATAAATAAAAACCATATATATATATATATATATATATATATATATATATATATATATATATATATATATATATATAAATGTATATGTATACCCACACACACACACACACACATATATATATATATATATATATATATATATATATATATACATATATATATATATATATATATATATATATATATATATATATATATATATATATATATATATATATATATATATATATATATAGAGAGAGAGAGAGAGAGAGAGAGAGAGAGAGAGAGAGAGAGAGAGAGAGAGAGAGAGAGAGAGAGAGAGAGAGAGAATTGAAAATAAATGTGATTTTGTTGTACACTGGAAAGTAAAACCCAAAACCGGAGATGACACCATAAATAAAAACCATATATATATATATATATATATATATATATATATATATATATATATATATATATATGTATATATATATCCACACACACACACACATATATATATATATATATATATATACAGAGAGAGAGAGAGAGAGAGAGAGAGAGAGAGAGAGAGAGAGAGAGAGAGAGAGAGAGAGAGAGAGAGAATTGAAAATATATGTTTTTTAGTTATACACTGGAAAGAAAAACCCAAAACCGGAGATGACACCATAAATAAAATCTATATATATATATATATATATATATATATATCTATATGTATATATATATATATGTATATATATATGTATATATATATATATATATATATATATGTATATATATATATATATATATATATATATATATATATATATATATATATATATATATATATATATATACCCACACACACACACACACACACATATATATATATATATATATATATATATAGAGAGAGAGAGAGAGAGAGAGAGAGAGAGAGAGAGAGAGAGAGAGAGAGAGAGAGAGAGAGAGAGAGAGAGAGAGAGAGGTGCAGGTATTGATAGTGATCACCAGCTCCTCATTGTCACACTGAAATCTAAATTGAAAGCACCCAACAGAAAGGTATATAGAATACCTAGGTTTGATACAACCAAGTCTTTAGAAGATGAGCACAGAAACTTTTGCAATTTAATGTAAGAATTGATTTGCAGTCATGGAGACTTTGAGAGACGAAGAGCAGACAATTAATGAAGAATGATATGATATTGACACCATATATGAGTCAGTTTGTAGTGAAGATGCCGTCACTAAGAGAAAGCCATGGATATCAAATGATACGTGGGAGACTTTAGAAAGGACACAGACAGAAATTGATTGTTTAAAGTTTTCAAGGAAGTTATGGAAACTACAAGGCAGAACACACTCTGTATTCCAATATTGATAGTGAGGTCAAAAGAAAAGCCAGGAATGACTGGAGAGAATATCTAGACAGGAATCAGATGAGGCTGGCAAAGCTATGAATGCAGGTAGTGGCTATGGAGTAAGAGTAGGTCATAGAATTATGATCGAAATCTCTATTGGGGCAGAGAAAAAGAAACATTTACTCTTCAAAAAGAGAGATGGATCTACTGCAACAACAGAGGATGAGGGTAGGCAACATTGAATGGGACACTTTAGTCAGGTCATAAATAAGAGACACAAAGGGAATAACTTGATTGATTTACCTGAAGCTGATGAAGACCTTGATGTACCCATGAATTAATTCAGTGTGTTTGAAATCGAAGCTATCATATAGAAAAAAGAAATCAGGAGATGGAAAGCCCCTGGTTACGATGGAATAACTGCTGAGATGATACTGACTGAAAATGAAATGACTCCAAGTATACTTAAAAATATCAATTGTAGAATGTTCCATGAAGAGATAAAACCTGATGAAGGGGAGTTAGGAGTGTTGATGGAAATTGCAAAAAAAAAAAAAAAAAAAAAAAAAAAGGAGACCTGACTGATTGCAATAACTACAGAGGCATCACACTTACCTCAGTTGTCATGAAGATTATAGTATGCTTATTCTTACAACCCTTCAACGACCAACTATCCTAAGAGGTACCTTTAAACAAGCTACCTTGTGATATTCGCGGTGAACAAGTTTATGCTTGTATGAAAATAACTCTTTGGCAACTCATAGCTACACTACTCTGCTCTTTGAATTAGCCAATCACAAACCACCTGCCCCTCTCATTGACTGTAGGGTGTTCGAAAGACACCTCAGTCATGCTCTGGTTGGAAAAGCGTCAAGGCCTGTAGCAGCTACCTCCAAGGATTCACCCCGCCAACCTTCGTAATCATGGTAAGTACATAGTGACTGTGAGATAGTGAATCCTAGTGATATGCCTTCCTTTTGATGTGGAGTTCAAGTGCTTTAGTAACTAAACTCACCCAATACACCCAATTATTTCGCTATTTTTTTTTTTCTAAATGCACATGAGTAAAAAGGTCTTGTGTTTATCAATATAATAACATACTCATAAGATCTTTTAAAGTTTCCCATAAAACCTAGGGTGGACTTTAAAGGGTAGAGAGACTAGAGAGAGAGATTGATGAAAAGCTGAGAGATGAACTAGCGTGATTTAGAAAATGTAGTTGTACTGACCAAATTATTATTATGTGACATGTTGTACAGCAATGTGCAGAAGATAGAAATCTATTTTTGATGGCTTTTGATAGTATGTATCGACCAATTTTGTAGAGAGTCTTGCGTTATTATGGAATTCCTCTTAGATAAGTAAATTTTATTAAGTATGTTTATGAGCATAGGAAGTGCAAAGTTAATGTTAGTGAAGTCATATCAAATGAATTTCTAGTTAAAAGCGCAATACTCCAAGGAAATGTATTGTCACCTATGTTGTTCATCATCCTTATGGATTTTATAATGGGTAGAAGCGTTGAAGAAAGATTGAACTGGACTGGTAATAGGAAATTTGCTGACCTAGAGTATGTTGATGACGCTGTCACTATTAGCAGAACACTACAGGGTTTGCATTTTGCAATATTTTCTTACCAGAATACCTGAAATATCACAGAAGATCTGGATCTAGATAAAAAGACGAAAGACAGAAATGATAAGACCGGTAATGCAATGGAAGATGAAATATCATTAGAAGGAGAAATGATCAATGGGGTAGAATCATTTAAGTATTTAGGGACTATGATCTCCAAAACAGGATCTTTAGAATTGCAGTTTAGTGAAAGACTAAAAAACTAAATCAGTCAATGGCTAGGTTAGGTAAAATTTAGAAATCAAGTCCCCTGAAATTACCTATAAAAATCAGGGTATATATCAGTTGAGTGAGATCGTAGAATGACAATGAAGTAATCTCCAACAGATTTCGTATATTTGAGAACAAAACCCTTAGAAGGATAACTGCATTCACCTCTCCTCTCATTTATAACCTAATGGCTCTCACACACTAATAAGCTTATAACCTTCACCCAATTCATAAATATAATGGATTTACTATAAAAAAATTTTAAATCATGTTGACTAATATTGGTAAGAAAAAGCAACCAAAATTAAATCACATAGTTTATCTTACAACCCAGTATATAATTAACACTACTCTATATAAAATGGTAAAGAATTTAGGTAATCTCTCACTCTCTCTCTCTCTCTCTCTCTATAATGTGTGTTAAGTATTATCATATGTTGAAAAGTGATACAAACAATTGAGTATCATATGAACTATATTCATAGTTTTCCTCACTATTATACCAACCGTGTGTCACACGATCGTACATAATTCATTTTGTATATATTATGCTTGTATCTTCGCTCTCCCCTCGCACTAAAACGAACCTGAAAAATCATGTCTGCTTTTCTCCTCTGTAACAGTGTCAATATTTGAACATGAAAATTCTTGTTGCTTTGAGATTTTGTATATAAAGGAGAGTGTTCTTTGATAAACTCACTCAGTTGTTTTCAACTTGCCTTTGAGTTCACAACCTTCTCTCACCACGTCACAATAAAGAAAAAAATCGTCCTCGTTATCACTATTGGCGGTGTTAATTACGGCATCTAAATATTTGTTAATGCTATCCATGGACTCATAGCCTACTCATCCTCGAAGGCTCTGGACCATCTCATATATATATATATATATATATATATATATATATATATATATATATATATATATATATATACAATATATATATATATATATATATATATATATATATATATATATATATATATATACATATGTATATATATATGTACGTATATATATATATGTACATATATATATATATATATATATATATATATATATATATATATATCTGTAAATATACATATATATATATATATATATATATATATATATATATATAATTTTCATATATATATATATATATATATATATATATATATATATATGTGTGTGTGTGTGTGTGTGTATGTGCGTGTGTATATCTATATCTATCTATCTATCTATCTATATATATATATATATATATATATATATATATATATATATATATATACATATATATATATATATATATATATATATATATATATATATATATTGACTGTGAGAGTACCATGTAGTGACTTACCTATCAATATTAATCCTTACATTATTACAGATTTAGGCAGCTTGTATGTGGTTGGGACTCGTAATAAAAATATATTCCTGTAGCAGCATGGAAAAATGACTGCGATTAGCGATTATACAATTCCTTTACTGCAAGTGCTGTAGACGATACACAACACCTTTTGAGTCCGGTATTACCTGAAATGATAAAAATATTTTTCATTAAAAATGTTGTAAACAAATTATTATCATTATTGGTTTTACATCAGATTTTGTCACCCTTTTAATTAAAAACTCTCCAAATATTCACTAGTAAGCAAAGAGTGAGAGAAGGAAGGGAGGAGCGGAAGGTTGGAAGGAAGAAGAAGGAAGGATGTGGGATAACGACGTTCAATTTGTAGATTAGTCCTGCTGATTTATGTGACTTTGCTTTTAAAACTCAAGAGTATAAGCCTTCACTATCACCATTTAGCAAAGAACTATGTTACCAAAAATTAGCTGGAGGTGTCTTGGACACTAATAACGGACCATTTCGATCTAATATTTCATTTGAATGATGATTTCCGGTCCTTCAAATGGATAATGATGGCTAGTGTTACTTACAAACTTTGTCTGAAGAAGAACTACCATATGGGGTTACCAGTTTGTAGATCTTATAATGGGTTTATTACCATATACACAAAATATATGTAATTCTCTATCTCGTGTTACAAAAAGGCTGTGACCTACATATAACTGTACTTAAATTCAGCAATAGATATACACAGTTAAGCAAGAGGTAACGGGAAACGGTTTAATTTGATTTACTGACGATGAACAATCTTTTAAAACTTTGTTTCTCTGATCATTGGAGATGAAAAAGTAATTTATCAGTGACCAATGGGAATTACGCAAAATATGATTCCACAATTATTTTTGGAGTCATATGGAATTTACAACAGTAATTTATGGTATTGTGAAAAACACCCAGAAACAGCAAAATTTCAGAACTGAGGATCTGAGGTACAAAGAGTAACACACTCAGGAATTCCACCTTTATATTCTACACTGGAAAGTTATCCAAATATTGACTGAAATAATAAACTAAATGAACGTCCTATTTTGAAGATAAATTTATTTTTTTCTTTTACCTTCAATGCACAGTAGCTTTATTTAATACAGGTTGCTACCTTCTGTAACTCAATGAATGTCTTGGACTTATGTAGTAATTATTGATTACCCAGCAACAGCAAGAACAATAGGACATTTATAATAATTATAATAATGAGATAATTCTGGAAAATTTAATTTTCTCTAAAATAAAAGATATAAAATTTGGGTACATTTTTTGTTTTGTATTTATAATTTTTTAATTTGCCATTTAACCCATACCAAGGTCCTATCAATTGGGGATAGGTACTCAATTTCAGGTGATTGCTTTGAGGTAATCATGGTAAAGAACCTTACACAAGGGAATTCCAATGTAATGAGGATTCGATCCTGTGCTCCTAAGGGTACCGGGATCCACAACACTAGCATTCTAACCACTGGCACTGAGCCATGCCAACCGTATGATTATTATTATTAGAATTCCACACAATTGGAGTTCTATTGTTATTGCTCATATTCTTATTATTATTATTCCTCTGCGGTTTTTAATCGATAATAACTCAGCCAATTTTGAAGCGTTTACTTTCAAACTTGAACAGTGGTATATGGGTCATACCGCTGTTCAAGAAAATCGTGCAGGTGATGCAGCACCCTCTATGCACAAAGCAAAAATAATTTAAAACAATTGCACTTCGGGATCTCGTGAACTATTCCATCAAGTTTTGCTAGAGATATCTTGAGCCATGGTCTAGTGCAGGCGCAAGTCTGAGCTAGTTCTGATGAGTAGTTTCTGAGGTATCATGAAATCAAAAAAGGCTGCCACATGGTCAAAAATGTTAACTCAGAAACTACTTTGCCGATTTGAACCAAATTTGGTGGAAATGTAGAAGGTAATGAGACAACATAATTTTTGCGATATGAATGACCTTGACATTGACCTCAAGGTCAAAGAACGATTTGTCGATTTATAAACAAAAATAAACAAATATATATTGCTATCCAGCCCAATTTCACAATAGATTTAATCCGAGCCTTAAAAGTAGGGGTTAGGTGGCCTTCCAAGGGAACCTAGATAGTAAAAGGCTGGTTACTTTGTTAAGAAGTGTAGTTTAGGTCCCTTTGTAGGCCTATACTAATCAATAATATACTATATCCAATCTGCCCAATGTTTCACTATCCCTAAGAGCAAATTATGGGAAAATTCTGTGTGGAGTTCTTTCTAGGAATTGCTTCAGTAATTTTAATTATCTCTAGTTATTATTATTATTATTATTATTATTATTATTATTATTATCATTGTTACTATTATTATTATTATTATTATTATTATTATTATTATTACTATTATTATCATGATGATGATGATGATGGAGATGGTGATGATGATGTTATGACTTCAATGTTATGCACTATATTTGTATTCTTATTTACTCAAAAGTTGCTCTTTAAAATGTATATATGTCTTACACTAGAGAGAGAGAGAGTTACAAGGAATTACAATGGATGTCTCAACAACTTTTTAGTCCATTCGCAGAGACTCCATAATATGGAGTCTCCGCTCTACCAAACAGCACATAATGCTCTTTGGTAGAACGCTTTAGAGAGGTTTTATGATCTTGTCTAACTTATTCTTGAACTTGTTTACCATGTTACTGTTTACTACATTCGCTGGTAGTCTATTCCAAGTATTTGCTATTTTGAATGTAAAGAAATTTCAATTCAAGTTTTTATCTGTGAACTGTGGACTGATTTGTGCTACACATGAACAGATTGTTGTAATCTACATTTATTAATCCTTTAAGAATTTTGAATGCCTCTATTAACTGTCCCCTTAAGTCACTGAGTTTGTAGATCGAATAAGTTCAAACGATCCACCCTCCATCTATGTCCAAATTGCCTTAGTGTTGGGACTAGTTTGGTGGCCCTAGCTTGTAATGCTTCCAATCTATCTATATCCTGAATACTTGGAGTCCAGAATTGGACTCTGTATTCGAGATGGGGCCTTACTATTGATGTGTAAAATTGTAGTACAGTGTCTTTGTTTCTGTATTTGAATTTTCTCTTTATGTAACCTATTAGTTTTTGTGCTTTCTTTCTAGTTTTTATGCTCTCTTTGGCGAACTTCAAATTCTTGCTGATAATAATACCAAAACCTTCCTCCTGGTCCACACTTTCTAGTTCATTACCCAGCAGTGAGTAATGTGATTGTGAGTAACTATAACCAATGTGCATGACTATACATTTCCCACGGTTGAAAGGCATTTGACATTTTCTGGACCATTCTCCTGGCTTCATAAGATCTTCTCCTCAGGCTTCTTCGTCTTCTGGGTTCACAGCATTTATGCCTACTTTAGTAACAACGGCCTATTTGGCTATTCTACTAGTTAATCCTAAATATAAGTAGTTAATGCAGATCATAAATACCAATGGGCTAAGGACGGGTCCTTGAGATACTCCGCTTGTAATAGCTGCCCACTCTGAGGCTTCTCCATTGATTACAACTCTCTGGTTTCTTTTTGTTAGAGAGAGAGAGAGAGAGAGAGAGAGAGAGAGAGAGAGAGAGAGAGAGAGAGAGAGAGAGGCTTATTGGCTTATTCCAGCTTATTTTTTGTTTGGGTTCCCCCAGGTCCCTCAGTGTGAGGCACCTCGTATATCCACCAGAGAGTTGCTAATACATCTTCCGGTGTATTTTGCATCTTCCAGTCTTGGATGGTCTGGGATGCATCTTAGGTATTTATCGAGCTGATTTTTAAACACATCTACGCTCACTCCTGATATGTTTCTTAGATGAGCTGGCAGCACATTAAATAGTCGCTGCATTATCGATGCTGGTGCGTAGTGGATTAATGTCCTGTGCGCCTTTCTCAGTTTACCTGGAATACTTTTTGGCACTATTAATCTACCTCGGCTTGCTCTTTCTGATACTTTAAGCTCCATGATATTTTCAGCAATTCCTTCTATTTGCTTCCATGCTTGTATTATCATGTAGCGTTCTCTTCTCCTTTCTAGACTGTATAGTTTTAAAAATTGCAGTCTTTCCCAGTAGTCAAGGTCCTTAACTTCTTCTATTCTAGCAGTATAGGACCTTTGTACACTCTCTATTTGCGCAATATCCTTTTGGTAGTGTGGGTACCATATCACATTGCAGTACTCGAGTGTACTACGCACATAAGTTTTGTAAAGCATAATCATGTGTTCAGCTTTTCTTGTTTTAAAGTGTCTGAATAACATTCCCATTTTTGCTTTACATTTAGCCAACAGTGTTGCTATTTGGTCATTGCATAACATATTCCTATTTAAAATTACACCAAGGTCTTTAATTGCTTCCTTGTTTGTGGTTGTCTCATTATTAGGTCCCTTGTATGCATACACCATTCCTTCTCTGTTTCCATAATTTATTGATTCGAATTTATCGGAGTTAAATACCATCCTATTTATCTCCGCCCATTCATATATTTTGTTTAGATCTCTTTGTAGTGAGTTCCTATCTTCATCACAAGTAATTTCTCTACTTATTCTTGTGTCATCGGCGAAACTTCTCACTACGGAGTTTTCAACATCACAGTCTATGTCTGAGATCATAATAACAAATAGCAGTGCAGCTAATACCGTACCTTGGGGCACACCAGATATTACCTGGGCTTCATCTGATTTCTCGTCATTTGCAACCACTATCTGTTTTCTGTTTTGCAGGAATTCTTTTACCCATTTTCCTATCTTTCCCACAATATTATGCTTTCTCATTTTTTTCTCCAATATGTTATGGTCTACCTTGTCAAAGGCTTTTGCAAAATCTAGATAGATCACATCTGTGTCTTTTTCATTTATCATATTATTGTATATGTTTTCATAGTGTGCTATCAGTTGGGTCTGTGTACTTTTTCCAGGTACGAAACCGTGTTGACCCATATTAAACAAATTATTTTTGACCAAATGGTTCATTATTTTCTTTTTTTATTACCCTCTCATACACTTTCATGATATGTGATGTTAGACTAACAGGTCTATAATTGCTTGCCTCTAGTCTTGATCCACTTTTGAAGATAGGGGTTATATAAGCTAATTTATGTTTAACATATATCTCGCTCATATCTACACTCTGTCTTAGCAGTATTGCAAGCGGCTTCGCGATAGTGTTTGCAGTTTTTTTTAACAAAATCGCTGGAACTCCATCTGGTCCGGCTGCCGATCCATTTTTAATTTCGTTTATAGCCGTGACAATATCTGCTTCATTAATATCTATATCCGTTAGATATTCAACATTTTCTTCTCTCATTTCTGTTTCATTATTCTCATTCGCAATTCTTGGCGTGAACTCACTCTTATATTTTTCTGCTAATATGTTGCATATTTCCTTTTTTTCATTCGTTAGCCGTCCTTCAATTCTTAGAGGGCCTATTTCTATTCTCCTTTTATTCATCTTTTTTGCATAGGAGTAAAGTACTTTGGGGTTTCTTTTTATATTTTGAAGTGTCCTTTCTTCTAAGTCCCTTTTTTCATTTTCTTTCGACTGTATAATCTTTTGTTCTGCATTTTCTATCTTACATTTTATTTCCCTCATTTTCCACACATTTTTTTCTTTTGCAAGATTTTTCTTCCACTTTTTAATTTTCTGAAATAAGATCCTTCTGTCTCTTGGTATGCACGTCTTTTGTTTATTGTTTTTTTTCGGTACATATTTTTCAACAATTTTCTCCAGTATTTTGTACAGTATATCCGTATTTACCTGTATATTATCACTTATAAATACATTTTTCCATTCTTTATTCAGTTCTTCATTTATTTCTGACCATTTTATATTCTTACTGTAAAAGTTATATTTTCCATATCCTTCCCAAAGTTTTGTGCTTTTATTAATTCTGTGATCACTTGCTTTGGAATGAACTATCAATTCTATGACATTGTGGTCTGAAATTCCCGTGTTATACACTATTATTTCTTTAACATAATTCACCTCATTCACAAATACTAGGTCTAGGACATTTTCCTTTCTTGTTGGAATGTGGTTTATTTGTTGCATATTATGTTCTAATAGCATATCTTGAAGCTTTTCAAATTGCCTCTTATCTTCTGCGCTACTATTACTATCTTTTTTATATGTATACATACAACCACTTTCTTCTATCCGTTCTTTCCAATCCACGAAAGGAAAGTTAAAATCTCCGGATAGGAGTATATTCCAGTCTTTATGGTTTCTACATATATCATCTATTTTTTCTATTATTATGTCAAACTCCTTAGTGTTTGGGGGTCTGTAAACTACAATATTCATTAGTTTTTCAAATTCAAATTCTACCGCAATCAATTCACATTCTGTGTTGCTGTATTTTTCACATACTTTTCCTTGATTTATGTCTCTTCCATATATTGCGGTTCCCCCTTGATTCCTATTTTTTCTGTCTGATCTATAAGTTTGGAAACCCTTTATCTGGTCATCACTGCCAGTTTCTTGGGAATACCATGTTTCACTTATATTTAATATATCTATTTTTTCAATTTGGGTTAGTTCTTCTAAGAACTCTATTTTCCTTTTAGAGTTACTCGTGACTAAACCCTGTGCATTCATTACGATTATGGTTTGTGTTTCATCCCCATTATTTAATATTGGTAATAATATGGATTCTCCCATGCTTCCTTCCTGTTCTGATATGATGTTCTTTTCTTCATTTCCCGGAATTCTGCCATTAAAAAATCCAACTTTTCTATTATATTTGCTCTTTCGCCTTCATATTTATTTGTGTGTGTATACCTGCAACTGTCCCCATATCTGCACCAACCCCTGGCATTATAGATGCATTCTTTGTAGTTGGGCTCTAAATGTGCAGGTTTGGGTTGAAAGGCCTCATATCTTGGGGCTCTTGGTTCAAAGCGCGGTACATACACGGCCTGCTTTTTTGTTTCTTTTTTTGTTTCTTTTTTGCTTTCATTTTTCTTTTCAGTTTGCTGAGTTTTCTTACTTTCATTCATGGTTGCAGGATGCATATATCGACATTTTTTGTTGTAAATGCATCCTTTTCCTTCTTTTAGGTTTTTGCATATTTTTGGATGGAGATCTCTGCATTCATCTCCATATCCGTCTAAATACGCACATTTACCATATATTTCATAATTATGGCATATCTTTGGATGCTTGTAGTAGCATCTTTCGCCAAATCTGCAATTCCCTCTTTTCAGCATATTGCAGACTATATCCTTCTTTTCTATTTTTTCTTGTTCTTGCTCTTCCCTAAAATTATGTAGGTCCGGGTAGAGTCTCTTGGGTCTATTATTTGTTTCCATCTGGTAATTTATTTCTTCATAAGTATGTTGTTGGATGGCATCATAGGTTATATCAATGATTTCTTCTGCATCCTTACACATATCCTGTTATTAGGATGTTAATATTGCAAAAATGATTATAATGTACTGTACCATATTACTATTATAATAAATTATAAATATACATACACACACATATATATATATATATATATATATATATATATATATATATATATATATATATATATATATATACATATATATATATGTATATATATATATATATATATACACACACACACACACACACATATATATATATATATATATATATATATATATACATATATATATATACATACATATAAATATATGTGCATATACACACACATGTATATATGTATATATATATATATATATATATATATATATATATATAATGGGTGTGTGTGTATACGTTTATATACATACATACATATATATATATATATATATATATATATATATAAAGATATATATATATATATATATATGTATATGTATATGTATATATATATGTATATGTATATATATATATATATATATATATATATATATATATATATATATATATATATATATATATGTACTCCTTATCTACTATCATTACGTCCCTATACCACCACCTCCCCACGTTGCGGAATTTAGTGGATTCCAAACAATATAAAATATAAGAGATTTTTTCTCCCTTTATAAAGATTCTCCTAGGAAATGTAATTGCACTTCAAATGTAAAATACACTATATTGTAATGCTCTACATTGCAATAAAAATAGAATAGTACCTGTACATTGAAATCTTATACTGGTAATATTAATAACCCCACATGCTCTCTCTCTCTCTCTCTCTCTCTCTCTCTCTCTCTCTCTCTCTCTCTCTCTCTCTCTCTCTCATATGCATAAGCATTTCAACGTGCTGCATTACTCTAAATTTCAGATTATGAAAATGAGAATTACAGGAGGGTATATATTATTGTAGTAATAACGTGGTTTTCTTGTATGATACTATGATTGATAATGATTCTGATAATAATAGTAAAAGAGTAATTAAGAAACAAAATCGCATAATAATTTCACTAAAACTTGCTTACTCAGCGAGCATGTCATATAATATCTCTATTAGAAATATCTGACTAATAAAAAAACTATTAAAAAGGCTCTAAAACGTAATAATTTGTGTGTGATTATGTAATAAACAATTCTAAAGTGGGATAAACCATAAGAAAAGTCATCTCTCTCTCTCTCTCTCTCTCTCTCTCTCTCTCTCTCTCTCTCTCTCTCTCTCTCTCTCTCTCTCTCTTCATATATATATATATATATATATATATATATATATATATATATATATATATATATATATATATATATATATATATATATATATATATATATATATATATATATACATATATATATATACATAAGAAATAAAAGTTTAGGCTCTATTTATTTAAATTTTCCTATTTTTCATATGCTCACATAATTTTCCTTTAAATACAGTATGCTATTTTAAGTTGAAAAATTAGTAATTTATATAAAATTACTTATAATCTGATAACTTTCTTATTCGTTCACGACTAAATCCTCACTTTTTCTAAAACAAAATCTCTTTAAAAGTTACATGACATGATAATGTAAAATGTTAAACTCTTCTCTATAAAAATTTCCCATTTGGAAAATAAACATTTGCATCATACCAAAAAAAAAAAAAAAAAAAAAAAAAAAAAAAAAAAAAAAAAAAAACTATCCCGCAGCAGGCTTTTTAATGTTAATGATCTTTCTGACTGGTGTTTTGCTAGAAATTTAAGTTTCGGAAACCGGAGTTGAACATATTTTCGGTTCTCATGTTCAGATCTATTTCTAGTCTTTTACAAAAATCTAGGTGTTGTCGTTAACAATTAAGAAAGTTATATGAAAATTATCTCTTTAAAGGCGTGAAACTTAATTTTTTTTTGGTAAATAACCGATCACTATTTGTGTATAATGTTCTATGCAGTAAATTGGCCATTAAAAAAAATTACATTAAATCGAATTAATAAGAATAGAACATAACTTGCAATAATGAAGAAATGGGAATAAAGATGAATAGGAATAAGAAACGAAAAAGGACAAAGTAGAATAAGGAAGGTTATAAGGAATAAACATGGAGTGAAATGAACGGGAAAAATGCTGAAATAAAAAAATAAAAGAGAAATGAAAAGTAAATGAAAAGAGAAATATTGGAATACATCTTTTAGTTTTTTGGTAATAACTGAAACTCTTAGATAAAATATAGTCACTGGTGAGATCTTTGCTGTTTTGGACATTATGCCAAGAAATCAAATGAAACAGTCAGAAATGTGAACGGAGACGCGAACCTCAAGAATCGACCTAGAAATGGACGGCCGTTTATCCTTTTCTTTTTCTTTTTGATTCCTTTCATCCTTTATGATTACGTTAAATAACAATACATTTTCATCGATAATCATCATATGTAAGTCAAGTAAGCTCATAGCTAAAGTATTTTTTTTAGAAAACGCACCAAGTATTGAGATTGAATTTTCAATGAGTGCAAGTTCAAAAAGGGGAGTTCAAAAACATGACCAAAGAAGCTGGTGGTTCGAGGGCGCTGCAAGCCACCCGGAAACTAAAGAATTTCAAACTATTCTAGAGCTATTTCTAATGTTTTTGAAAGCATTTTACCTTATAGTTGAATATTACAGGGTGAAAATGCATTATACAATAACAGCATCCCGTTAAAATACATAAAGCAGTAATCTCTACAATCATATTTGGTGCATGACTATAGTCTACATTTCCAGAAACTCTCATGAGCTGACTATCTCTAAGTAATATCTGTTATTTTTGGAGAGCAATTCTTGAATGGTGGAATTGTAGTTAATCTCTCCCACTTCTTACTTACTTACTTTGACGGCTGCTTTTCCGGTCCCATACTGCAGCGGAACTCCACTCTCTACAGGACTTCCACTGTCGTTTTACCTTGTTCGTTCAGAGTATTTAACGTTTCATAACGCGTATTGTTCATTTACTGTTAAATCGTCACTGTTGTATGACTGTTGAAATAAGAAACTCTTCAGTATCCTTTTGAAAGCCTTAATGTCTTCAATCGTTTGGATGTCTCGCAGGAGTTTATTATATAGTGTCTGGACCGCATATTTAAAGGCTCTGGAGCCCACAGTAGACATATATCTAGGTTCAAATAGTTTGAAGCCATCTGTAACTATTCTCGTGTCGACACAATTTGTTGGCTCCGCAAAATGTAGCAATTCTCTTAAGTATTTTGGATGACCGGTTCTGATAACTTGGTGGTTTATTGTACATGTTTTAAATTTAATTATCGCTTTTATTGGCAGCCAGTGTTAATCAATTGGTATAGGGTTGATCCTTTCTCTAGGTGGGGTACCTTTAATCAGTCTTGCTCCTCTGTTTATTATATTTTGTAATTTCTTAAGTTGCACTTTAGGTAAATTGTAATAGAGCGAGTTACAGTAGTCAATCCTGGTAATAACACAGTTTATCACACGTTTCGGTGCTACTATAGTGAGATTAATACCATCAGGATTCTACTATAGTGTGATTCCTGCCCTATTTTTCGGGTATGAGGTGATTCCTACCAAAGGAGGATAGATAAAACATAATTCTTGACACTATTTTAATGTATTCTATTCTATAAAACATGCTGAAAAATCCATAAAACGCATTTTAGGTTAGGGTAGGTTAGGTTAGATTAGGTAAAATGGTCGTTTTCTTTACACTGTTTGCTTGTTAAGTTGGTTTGGTAACGCTTAATTGAGGTGTTACTCTTGTAATAACACCTTGGAAGGGGAAAATTACATTATTTGGTTGTGTGCTAGGTAGGAATCGCCCTATAGTAGATTTGAATCCCCATATTGAGGTAGGAACAGAAAATGAGGGTAGGAATCACGCTATAGTAGCACCCAAGTTTCTTTACAGAACTTTCGTCCTGGTACTTAGATGATAACCAGCAGTTTTTATTACATTATTCATTTGGGCATTGAGAGGCAGGTTGCAGTCAAGAAATACACCTAGAGCTCAGACTTTACTAGGTATCAGCACTGAGTCATTATTTATGTTTATTTGAATATAGCCCAAATTTCTCACGCTGTTTCTCCTACCCACAACCATGAATTTAGTTATATTGTCATTTAATTTTAGTTGTTTAAATGTCATCCATTCTCTAACACTATCAAGGATTCAGTGTAGAGTTCCAGTAGTGTCATCTATATCATTTATAGAGAAGTAAAATTGTGTGTCATCCACAAATAGTTTGAACTTCACACCGTGTCTTTGTGGTATTTTCGATAGACCAATAGTATAGATGCAGAATAAGATTGGGCCAAGTACATTCTCCTGGGGTACCCCTCTGTGTAAGGGTTCATATGGTGAATAAGAGTTTCCAATTTGTATACAGTAATTTCTACCAACTAAGTAGTCTTTTAGGTATTCGAAAACTTGATCTTCAATGCCGAAGAACTGTAGATCATATGGTAGCATTCCATACACAACTGTATCAGAAGCAGCACTGAGATCGAGCAATATTAAAATCCCTCATATATTTTCATCCATCATTTCTAGCATATCATTTACAATAGAGCAGATGGCTGTCTCCGTAGAGTATAGTTTTCTGTAAGCAGATTGGTTGTCAGGCAAAGCTTCTATTACTTCTAAGTGACTGACCAGTTGTTCAAGAATTGCATATTCAAGCACTTTTGAAACAAAGGATAGATACGAGATAGGTCTATATGAGCTTAATTCCTGGTAGTCCAGTGCATTTTTCAGAACTGGTGTGACTATAGCCATTTTCTCAGATTTGGGAAACTTACATTCATCAATTTGCTATTCTCATAATTATTTCGGCTAGACTAGAAAAGTTTTTCTCTCCAATTACTTCAGATATTGGCATAGGATGGATCGTGTAGTTCGTTTTCTTTGGTCTCTTGATAATCCTGGTGATGTCATCTTGTGTTATGTTGTTGAATCGTATTAATTTTGTCTGTGGACCTGGTGTATCATTGATCTGATGTTGAGTATTTACAAATGACCTGGTTATATTTTCAATTTTGTTTTTAAAGAATACAAGAAAATTATTTGCTAGTTCCTGGTCACTGTATCCATCAGGTAGCTTCTTTAATTTTACATTTCCCATTATACCATTCAATAGACGCTATAACTTATTTACGCCTGTTGCTGCTTCGAGGATCTTTCTCTTATAGTATTCACTTTTTTTTCTTTCTAAGTAGGCAGTTATATTGACACGTAGCAGTTTTGTATTCTACCCAAGTATTTTCAGTTTTTAACCTATCCAATTACTCTCTTTACGTCTTTTTCCCTCTTTTTCACCAATGTCTCTCCATTAAACCAAGGAGATTGGTCTTTACAGTTATAGTCTTCTCCATCAGTGGGCACATGGTATCATATTCCCTTTTACTCACTTCATTAAAAGTGGTCGTAAGACAGTTAACACACTTACCTCCTAACAGGCGTTGGTCATCATGATCACAGGGAATATTGATAGCATCTTTTATTTTCTTTGTAACTTCTTCCATAAATACGGTAGAGAAAAATTTGATTTATGTCTAAATTTTATTTTCTTTACTAATGCATGTTTCTGTTGAGGTAGACTAAATGGAATAAGTTTGTGCACTGGGGAGATAGTACATTTCTCTTCGACTTTTATATCAGATACAATATTATTCATGCCATCACTTAAAATAAGTCCAATGTATGCCCAGTTAAAGTAGTTGTACAGTCGACATTATTCACTAGTCGATATCATTCTAATAATTCACTGAATGCCAAAGCGTCAGGATTTGATGCATCATCCATCCAAAAATTGAAGTTTCCACAGATAATTAATTCATTTTTCTCCATGATAAGGATCTCAATGAGAGCACCGAACTCTTCAAAAAAGGTACTAGTGCTCCTTCTCGGAGGTTTGTAGTCTCTTACAAAAGACATTTTTTTTTTGTTTATTGGCGTAAAGTTTATTTCTATATTTTCAAAACTTGTTACACTAGTTCTGTTCAACATTTTGAGATTTGAGTAACTTTTATGAATAAAGAGTCCAACACCCCAACCAGACCTACCTTCTCTCGGTATGTAAAAGGTGTGTGTGGGGGGCGTCATTTTAGTGATCTTTGCCTTTCCAAAGTTATTTAACCATGTTTCAGATAATGCTAGTACAGTATGTCCAAATATATCTCGTTTATCAATTGACAAATTTGAATAGTCTTATTACCTATAGATTGTATATTTACATAGCCACAGTTTATGACCTCCTAAGTAACCATGATCAGCATTTTCTGCAAGTCTTTTCAATATTAATTCATAAGCTTTGCATTCTCTAGAATTTACTATGTGATCACTTGGTTTGTTTAACTTTGAGCAGTTTATACACTTTGACACTTGCGAATTACACTCTTTGGTGGAATGTTTTCCTGAACATTTCCCGCAGACTTTATCATCATCCTTAGAATTGCAATCTTTTTCAAGATGTCCATACCGCTAACAGTGGTAGTAGGTGATCACGTGGTACCTATCACGTATGTTATAAGTGAATGAAATACAATAAGAAATAAAAAATTATACCAGATATATCAAATCTGGATTAATATCTTATTTTTTAGTATATTTCATGCACTTAATTTTTTATGTATTTCGATGTATTTGTTATATTTATTGCTTGTTTAACTGAATTTCATTGATTTAACGTAATATGTCTATTGATTTATGTATTATGTTGATTTTTTAGCTCCGATGATGGAAATTGTTATTCCCGAAAGCTTAGCAAATAAGTTGTCCAAATGCTAAAGTATCTACTTTCCATCGCCTTTCTACTAAATTTCAAGGTTTTATTATGCATATTTATGTATTCATATATATATATATATATATATATATATATATATATATATATATATATATATATATATATATATATGTATGAATATACACACACACATATATATATATATATATATATATATGTATGAATATACATATATATATATATATATATATATATATATATATATATATATATATATATATATATATATATGTAATAGAAAATTAACTGACTTACAGAATACTTACAACATTATTTTGTAGAATGTGGCGTGAAGAGACCAAACCTGCTGAATGGGAGCTAGGAGTGTTGGTTGAAATGGCAAAAAAAAGGAGACCTGACTGACTGCAATAATTACAAAGGCACCACATTTACGCCAATCGTCATGAAAATATATTGTAGGCTCATTCTAAAGAGACAAGAGAAAAAGATTGAGGAAAAGCTGAGAGATGAAGATGCAGGATTTAGAAATTGTAGTTGTATTTACCAGATTTTCATTTTAAGACATGCTCTACAGCATATAGGAATCCATTTTTGATAGTATTTGTTATTTATGAAAAAGCCTTTCATAGTGTGCACCTGCCAATTTTTGAGCGAGTCCTGCGTTATTCTGGAGTTCCTCTCAAATATGTGATTTAGATG
>NC_090725.1:190321151-190323651 GCF_036898095.1 Palaemon carinicauda
TTTTTTCATGTGAAACCCCAACTACTGAGTCCCGCAGTTTGCATCGTGGTGAATCGTGTCTTTTCGGCTGTGATCACTAATCCATCTTTAACCTTTTCCATGTGAACTTTCACTGAATCAAAACTAGGCGAATGCTCATCTTTTCCGTATGATTATTATCATTTCTGCAGTCATATTGCCTCATATTGACTCATATTACCATATAATAGTGCTTAGAGTTGCCTTGTCCTTACTATACATGAATCAAATATAACCTACTTTGTCTCACCCTCGCTTTGATAAAATGATTTCAATGATGGGTAAATGTACAAGGGACTTACCATCACAAAAGAAAAAAAAAACAAGAGAATAAAAATAAAAACGATGATTCACATGTAGAAGAGACTCTTTAGCTATGGTAAGCAGCTCTTCTAGGAGAAGGACACTCCACAATCAAACCATTGTTCTCTAGTCTTGGGTAGTGCCATAGCCTCTGTACCATGGTCTTACACTGTCATGGGTTAACGTTCTCTTGCTTGAGGGTACACTTGGGCACACTACTCTATCTTATTTCTTGTCCTCGTGTTTTGAGTTTTCATAGTTTATACTTATATTTTAATGTTGTTTTTCCTTGTTTCCTTTTCTCGCCAGGCTATTTTCGCTGCTGGATCCTTTGGGCTTATAGCATGTTGCTTTTCCAACTAAGGATGTAACTTAGCAAATGATAATAATAATAATAACAATAATAATAATAATAATAATAATAATAATATGAAAAATTGTAGTCTATTGATTTTAAAATGCTAAATTTTAGTTTACCGTTAAATAGCAAGAATATCTTATCACTTTCAGTAGCATCTATACTACTCATTGCTTAAACTGCTCATCGCTCAAATACTTCCATTAAAGAGTATCGCTCAAAACGTCTTCGTCGAAACGGACTTCGTCGAACCGGTATAAAACCAAAAATATAACTAAACGAAAATTTCTAAATGAGGATTTTTTTTTTGGGGGGGGGATGGGTGAGTAATGAACGAGATAGGCAATGCACAATAATGTGAAAATCTAATATTCAAATGGATACAGATATCAAATATATATATATATATATATATATATATATATATATATATATATATATATATATGTATACATATATATATATATATATATATATATATATATATATATATATATATATATATATATATATATATATATATATATATATTCAAATCAGATATGAACATAAACGTTTACACAAAAAATATTGATGCTGAAGTTGATCAATAATTAAATTCCGTAGGATGGAAAGAGATTACATTGCAACTAATGGGTTTAATCAATTGCTTTCATTCATAACTGGTTTTCACCGGTGTTAATAACGTTCAATGAATGTATTGTTCACGAAGCAAGATGAAAGCAGAGTCAAATTGTAAAACCTGTCCTAACGTATTTAGGGATTATTTTTTCTTTTTTTTTCTTTAATTTGAATACCAAGACATTATCTCCGTAAAAACCATTGATCTAGGTTGAATTTGAAAATCTCTCAAAATTTTTCTACTCGACTGTAAGAAATTGGCCTTGATGGTGTGGAATTGCTATTGTCATAATCGTGTTTCGGCATGCATATTGCCCGAGATTGAGATAGACATGATCATGCCAGCACTCTTACCCAAACCTGCATTCATACATACTTATAGTACCATTACAAGAGAATATAATGATGTTGGGGCAAACATTTCTTGGGCATGTTTTATCGGAAATATTCTATACAGGTAAAACCCTATGATTATTGTTCTTATCCTTTAATCCTTTTCAGTAAAGCCTTACTAAAGAACTGCCCTTCCTATTTCACGTGTTCCACATTTTTTTATTAATCATAATTCCTCTATAAGCTGTATTTACAAACCCAATAAGATACACTTCGTCTCAAAAGGTGGTTTTAATACCTTTCCATTTCTGGATCATTTACTTGATATGAATATTTTCCCTAATGCAAACAATTCTTGGACTAAACAAACCTAAATTTTTACAGATGTTTTCATTGTCTTTATATCACCAAAAGATTCAATACCTGTGTTATCAGAAAAGAGAATCTTTCTTCTCCTTTTCTTCTTACTTTTGCAGGGAAGTAAATATATAGCAAGATGTTAGTGAACTAATGGGTCTAAAAATAGAAGATTCTAGTGGAAATTCTTTCTCTATTTAAAACTATTCTGGTAAATAAGACAATTATCTGGAAAGAGGGACACGTGGAGTTGATGGAATGTCGCAATTATGGTGATTAACGTAAAACCTTAGGAAGCAGGGCAGACGGTTGTCGACCCGTGACCTCATTGATACGATCCGGGGCTAAGAAAGACAGTTTGAATCAGTCTCCTACTGGCCTCCATAATCTGCTAAGAAAGCGCAAAATGTTCCGAGTCCGTTTTTATGTTCACAGGTACCACCGGAGGGAGGGGACGGACGGAGACGTGCCACGGCAAGATGTGATTGCATCACCTGCCACTGATACCTA